>NC_091673.1:23894621-24197651 GCF_042453785.1 Malus domestica
GAAGCAAGCACAGCACTGGGTGGACTTGGGACACACTGCAATAAATTCTCCAACAGTCTAGGACAGGACCCCGTTGCCTCATTTTTTTGGAACCCATTTTGTAGATATAAATTTCGGACCAGCCCTGACGCACAGGTCTAAGGCTTGTTTGCCCACCCTAATTATTTCCTCCCCTTACAAATAACGTTGTCTTCCCTAACAATATGATAATCAGAATCATTCAATTTCTTAATCTTCAGTTGAAGATCATTCCTACCAAAAGTCATTTCAATCGAAGATTGTTTAGTAATTCAGATATATCAAATAAATCAACAATGTAGGTATCAAGTAATATATTAATGATGAGCCGTCTATTTGTTTGATATATTTGGATGACTAAAAATATCTATTTTGAGATATTATTGCAAATATGATCTTCAAATGAAGATTAAGAAATTCATTGGCAGAGGCATAGAAGGACCAGAGTGATCATAGGTTTATCCTAACTTAGAAAAAATAAGATTAGTATTACACCTATTTCTATTGCTTCGCAACCCTTCTCAACACTTCAACAAACTCAATCATTATCTCTCTTCTTTTCCATCACAAATCAATAACCATTAAGTTAAAACCCTTCATTCACTTTTAATTATAAAAAAAAGTCCGGTTTTCACTTATGCACTGTAGCGCTATTCCCCCTCTTCTTTTTTAATTTTTATATTCAACCATTTCAAATTTATTGAATAAATAACAATAAGGTTTGCAAAACTCTATTCAATTCTCTATTACTCTACCCTACCTCTTACTAGGGTTTGTAATTTTTTAGTAATGTTCTCTATTGAGTTTAATAATTTTTTTAATAGTATGCAAACGGTTCCAAAATATGAAAACTCATCGAGAATAATAATGATTGTATACATATGTTAATTTTGACTACTTCATTTTTTGGATATATATATATATATATATATATGTTTTGCTTTAGTAATTTTATAAATAATATTCTTCTTTTATACTTGTGTGGTGCCCCTCTTCACATGAAATCTTGGCCTGCCACGAAAAAAATTGAACGATTCTGATTATGAAATTTTTAGGGAATGCAAATATTATTCTTATTACTCTACATTGATCACGTGACACTAGGATTATCTTTTTTACTTGCAATGAGAAGTTTTACGCTCAACAATTTTATGGACAAACACATATGGATCTCATCTAAAAATGACAGTACAAATAGATGGTAAGAATGTCATTTTTACTTTCGGTGTGATAGTGTTTTAGGTTATATGTGTGGAAATATTTCTTAATACAAAATTTTATAACCATATATTATAGGAAATTTTAACAAAAAGGGCTTGGGCCAACTTTTTCTTAACTAAAAATCACCCTAAACTTTTATTTATTTAATCAAAAGAGCTTGAGATTTAATCATAAAGATAAAACTAATCATAAAATAGACCGACAAACATTAAAAACATGGGCCGAAGTGAAGCCCAATCCGCAATAAAAAGTTTTGTTTTCCATAATTACCCCTAAAAGAGCCTAAACCAATTACAGCTGGAAAAAAATCCCAAAAATCCCAAACCGAATCGAAAATTTCCCGAAACCAAACCGAAAAAATCCCAAACCTAAATTCCCGAAAATTTCGATACGAGAATCGGTCTCAAGTTTTTGGGATTTCGGTAATCCCAAACCGAACCGAAAAATATATATATATTATTTAATTTTTAAATACATATTTAGAATTTTAATAGCCATTGGATTCTGTTGAGATTTAATCTCAACCGCTGCATATAAATTGTGTATGATTTATCCTTCTTCGTGTGAATGTATATATGTGTGTCTGTGTGTGCATGGGAAACATGAAAAAGTTTGGCATTTGGCATTGTAAATGACTAGGATAGATAAGGAGGGGAAGGAGGAGTGAAATGCACGTTAATGACTAATGGGAATTTTGATGCTCATGCCCTCCATGAAATTTAATCTATGCACAGATTAAATTGTAAGTTACAGATTAAATTTATTTTTATTGCAACAGATTGGTTTGGTTGTATACTTGTAACTTACAATGGCCTATGAAATTTATTAAGAAAATTTAGTCTGCAACAGATTGGCAACCCAATATAAAAGGTTGAATTTTAGCCCAAAACATAATATGTCAAATTTTAGTCCAAAAGCCCAAAATCATTTCGGGATTCCTGATTTGTCCCAAAATCCAGAAATTATTTCGGGATTCCCGAAAAATTGGTTTGGGATCGGTATTCGATTTGGGATTCCCAAAAATTTCGATTTAGAAATCGGGACATGGATTTCGATTTGGTCTCTCATACCGAATCACCCCTAAAACCAATCCCTTGGCCAATTCACAAATATTAAGATGTACCATATGAATCTCAGCGCCATTAACGCAGAGCACCAACCGCTTTCATCAAACGGTAACTTCGAAGTAGGACAATTTCTTTAACTGCCATTTAGGCAGAGCATTCAAGTCATACAACCGTTTTCATCACCACCATTATGGCACAGAGCATGCAAGT
Organism: Malus domestica; assembly: GCF_042453785.1. Lineage (NCBI taxonomy): Eukaryota > Viridiplantae > Streptophyta > Magnoliopsida > Rosales > Rosaceae > Malus > Malus domestica. The sequence continues at coordinate 23,897,138 of NC_091673.1, forward strand.
CGTGCTATTTTATTATTATTATTATTATTTTAATTATGATTATTAAAGAAAGGGAAGCCTCTTTTGTCTGCCTTGAGTAGTAGCCTTTTCAAGTCTTCACGATTTGGCTTGTGGAGGTATGTGGCTCCATATATGACTTGAATTGCCTAACAGAAGCGCTTCAGGTTCTCAATAACAGTACTCTCCGCAATTCGGCAATACTCGTCAGTTGAGTCTGCAAAGCACACATTAGCTAGCATCCGAAATGCAGATGTGAGCTTCTGATGAGGTGATAAACTTTGGCGGCTGACGGCATCTATCTTCCTTGCAAAGTAGTGGTCATGATTGACAACTGCGTTCAAGATGCTTTCAAAAAGCTCTCTCCTCATCCGAAACCGCCTTCGAAAATCATGAGCAGGAAATCTCGGACGCTCGATGAAATAATCTTTCATCATTCGGTCATGACACTCTTCTCTATCACACTGCACAAATGAACGTCCCGTGACAGAACCACGATGGCTAGATTCGCCATGGTGCTTATATTGCATAAGCGAGTTTACAAGTTCAGCTTCGGTGTTCATCAATTATGCATCCTCAATGTCAAGCCTTGCTTAATATTGTGCCATATGCATTGCCCTGCTACGCCTTCTTCTATCACCCATTGATGAGATATTGAGGATTTTTTGGAAACAAAAACTCTTTGAAAGTTGAAAGATTGGTGAATATAGAGGATGATTGAAGGTTGAAAGATTGTGTGATCAACTAATATGGGACATGTGTTTATATAGAGGATGATTGATGAAAGTTGAAAGTTTGGTATTGAACAGTTGGTGAAAGTTGAAGGCTTGCTTTGTGGAAAATTTAGTGATTTTTCAATATTTATCGGAATTTAAATATTTTTAGATTAAAATGTTCATAAAATTAATTTACGATAGTCTACATATTTTTTTTTTAAATTTAATTTAAGAAAAAAACTAGCCTAATTTCATTCTTTAGATCATCTCCAATGGTTGGGCTAAAAGTCAAATATTTTAGCTCGTAAAATTTAGCTTTTAGCTCAGAAACAGCTTTTCTGCTCCAACCGTTATGGCCTAAAATTTTAGCCCGGGAATATTAAAGAATGAACTTAGGCTTTTTTTTTTTTGTTAAATTAAATTTTTTTTTTAAATTAATAAATATGTAGACTATAGTAAATTAATTTTATAAACATTTTAATCTAAAAAAATTTAAATTCCGATAAATATTGAAAAATCACTAAATTTTCCACAAAGCAAGCCTTCAACTTTCACCAATCTTTCAACCCTGGGTGGATTTTGGGTGAATTTTGAGTTAAATATTTTTTTTTATTATTTTAGCCGTTGAATTTAAATTTGGGCCGTTATATCTTTTTTTTTACTGTTAGATTTGATTATATTCGATCTTAGTCGTTGGATTCAATAATATATAAATATAAAAACAAAAACAAAAATTGAATCTAGGCCATTGGATTAACCAACGGCCTGTAGATCGTGACCGTTGGATGGAAGTAGCCGTTGGAGGTGATGTGGAACGTGGCTGACAGGCCCACGTGGGCGAGGCCCTCGCTGTCTAAGGCGTCGCGCATCGCGCGAGTTGGGATAGTGGGTGGGCTGCATTTGGCGCACAAACACCCCTTTTCACTCGGTTCGGTGGAGCCCACTCTGATTTATGGGCTAAATTTTGAGGGGAATCTGGCCTTGGTATAGCATTTAGCATTTAGCCCAAATTTTCCTCTTGGGTTGGATTGGGTTTGGGGGGAAATTTGGGGGGGGGTAATTTGGCTTTTAGCCCAACATTGGAGTTGGTCTTAATAATCTCAGGCTACAATTTTATGTCAGAAGGGTTGGAGCAAAAAAGTTGTTTCTGGGCTAAAAGCTAAATTTTCTAGGCTAAAAAAATTGGCTTTTAGCCCAAGGGTTGGAGATGGTTTTATGGGGGCAAGTGGCGAAAACACCAAAATTTTGTTTTTTTTTATATTAATTTTTTAAGAAAAATTATGGATTTGTGTGTGAGGGTTATTAGATATAGCTACGGCGGCAAGTTCAAGTTTGGGCGACTGTGCACAACATGTGCAATCAAAGCTTCGATCACATAAATGTCTAATATTTTTCTTTGGGTTATTGATATTCATAGTAATTTTGCTCTCTTTAAGTCTGCATGCGTGTGTACAAGTGTGGGTGTGCCGAGTATGGAAGGATTTGAGATTATGGAGGTAGAGAATAGCAGAGAGATCTCAAAAGAATGAGAAATGTTAAACGGGGCTGGGCGTGCCGAGTGTTGAAGGATATAAGGGTAAAATTGGAAATGTCGTGTTTGGACCATTTTAATTGGACTGATTCAATATTGAGCTTTGTCATAACTATTAAATAAAGTTAGGGGTGTGATATCCACACACCCTTTTTTACTTCTCTCACACCATTTTAGTTTTCGGTTGTCGGATCAGATGAATTAAAGAAGATCAACGGACATAAATTAACAAGGGGTGTGTAAGAAGTAAAAAGGGATGTGTGGATAGCACACCCCATAAAGTTATTACTAATAATTGAAAAGATCAAAGGGTAGCTAAGGTGCCATGTGGCAGGTTTGTAATGGATAAGATGAATGTATAATTGCTTAGTAGTTAAGCAAGGCAGTTACTAAATGGAGTAGACTATAAATAGTAGAAAAATCTTCTCTTGTAAGATTGTGTGACAGAAATAAGAAAACATTCATTTGAGTCTCTCTCTCTACATTTCTCTCTCTTCTTGATCGAAGTTCTTCTACTGAAACCCTAGATTTCCTTTCTGTTAATAATTACATGGTTTTTGGATAACATTCAAAATTTTCATGTTCTTATCATTAGTTTTTCCTATATTATAAGACGTGGATTCGTAATGTTGCTTATGTAGTACGTAGCAGTAGATGCTGCTTATGTAGTACGCGGCAGTAGTCTTGACTTGAGCTTCGCCTTCTTCAGTCAGTCAGTTGTTCATCAAAGCTCTCTTCAGTCAGTTGGCAGGTGAATCTGGTGAGTGCTTTCAAGTTGTTTCTTGCATCATCCATTTTCATGTCGATTTTTAGTGACTTCTGGAGATGGATTTTTGGCGGTAAAGATGAGCATGATTCTAATTCTGCTTCTCACGTTCAACATCGCACACAAACCCGTTCCTATGAGCAATCTCAACCCCCATTTCCTCCATCTAAACCAGTCTCATCTCCCTGTAATCCATCTTCATCGTCCCTCAAACCCCCATTTCCTCCATCTAAACCACTCTCATCTCCCTGTAATCCATCTTCATCGTCCCTCAAACCCCCATTTCCTCCATCTAAACCACTCTCATCTCCCTGTAATCCATCTTCATCGTCCCCAAAACCTTCCACGTCATTGTTTAAACCACCGGAATCTTCTTCTCTCAATGCATCGTCTCCATTTTCTCCTAATCCCCCTCCGGTATGTGCTTCAAAACCATCTCCATCTTCCCCTACTGGGCCTGCCGTATCTTCCACTAAGCTCCATCCAACGTTGAAGCCGGTTCTATCCCGCGCCTCTTCAAATGTATTGGATCAAAAGGGGAAGAAAAGCTATGTGTGGGTTGAGAATGATTCATTACCTCTATTTGCAATTCCTGACGATATCCAAGATTTGATCAAGAATGGCATCGCACCCAAAGTTCTAAACCAGCCTCTGTCTCCCGCGACATATAAGGATTACTTCGCTGCTCTCTTATATGCTGAAGAATTATACTACGAGGTACGCCTGAATCTTGCCAATTTCGTAATGCATTTTTCCTCTTAGTTTGTTAGTTAAGAAAAAACCTTTTACTTAGAAACAATTTGAAAGATAAGACGGATGCTCTCTGTACTGTATCTGCATATGACGTCTCGTTAAGTTGTGTTCGTAGTAATCTTACTGCAGGCATTGGTTGGTCGTATGAATCATAGATCGTAGGGGGTTGTGATAGATGCAACGTTGTTAATTTCTCGGTTTTTCTTGTATGCTTTGAATCCTTGCATTGAAGTAAAACTCATGCTTTTCTTTGAATCAGAAATGGCCTCACTTCGAATTGGAGAATGTCCCTGTGGAGTTGCAGGAAGCAGCAATTTTTAAAAAACCAGACAAGGAAGAGAAAACCTTGGTAGCATTTGATATGGCTTCTTTTCCTTCGAATCGCCCATTTCTTTTGTCGAGGGACTTGGTCTATGTGCGACCATCGGGGACAAAAGCTGAGCCATTTCAGGTAAACTACGATCATTGACCCATCAACATGCTCTGGATTCTAAACGTGTATCTCATTTCTAAACTTATCCATCAACATGATCTTACCTGTTATACAGGGCTTTATATATCGCGTCGTCAAAAGCAGCGTTGTTTTAGTGGAATTTGAAGATAACTTTTATGTCAATCACCATTCGGCCCAAAAATATGATGTCAGCTTCTCATTCAATAGGGTCTGTTTGAAAAGAGCTCACCAAGCTGTACAAAATGCATCAGAGGCTTTGTTTAGGAACTTCCTCTTCCCCGAGTCTGTTTCGCGTGCGAGTATTCCCACTGCACCGCGGCTGCTGTGCACCGGTCATAAACTTGATCCCAATCAATTATCTGCAGTTTGTCGTATTTTAAGCATTCGTGGCTCACCACCTTACCTATTGGCTGGCCAGCTCTGTGTTGAAAGGAGCGATTTTGGGCTATCGAGAACTGGACTGGTGGTTAGTGAAGCAGTGCACCAGTTATGTCAAACTTCACACGGAAATAGGATGCTCATATGTGCTCCTAGTAACCGCTGTTGTGATGGGCTTATGAGAAGCTTGTTGAAATGGATTCCTGAGTCGGACATGTTTCGAGCGAATGCTGCATTCCGCGAGAAAGATGAGGTACCCGAAGACATCCTCCCGTCATGCCTTTACAAAGAGCCCTACTTCTCTTGTCCTCCGACGGAGGAACTTTGTAAATTCAGAGTGATCTTCTCCACTTACATGAGTAGCTTTCGGCTACATGATAAGGGCCTAACTGCTGGACATTTTAGTCATATTTTTCTGGTGGATGCTTCCTCTGCTATTGAGCCAGAAACAATGGTGGCCCTGACTAGTTTCGCTGACAAGAATACTACTGTTATAGTTACCGGTGAACGAGGAAACCGTTCGTCTTGGATTCGAGCTGACATTGGAAGGAATAAGGGGCTGAAGATTTCATTCTTTGAAAGACTTTCCAAGTCAGTGCCATATAATATAGAAGACTCAGTCCAATGTTCACCACACAATTGGAGCATTATCAAGGATTCAAGAGTCTGACTCATTGAACACCTACAGGCTACGGCCTGAACTTTATGGGTTTGTTTGTCAAGCGCCATCGAATGTGTACGTAATTATTCGAATGTGTACGGTATATGTTATCTTTTGGATGTGTACGTATAAGTTATTGTACTGACACGTCTTGGTGTTCTGCAGATGATTTCTTGTGTATTAAGCTTAAAAGTTCAAACCATTTTCGTAGATGTCTTGGTTTATGTATGCGGTTTATGAGATGGAGATTTTTTATGGTACTATGGAGTATTCGCCACTCCAAATCTTTTAACCTCTGATATTTGGTTGAAAACTCAACAACAACAATAACAACAACAAAGTTTTATCCCTCTGAGTAGTATCGGCTGTATGAATCCTAGAACGTCATTGCGCTCGATTTTGTGCCACGTCTTCCGTTAGATCCAAGTACTCCAAATCTTTTTTTATCACTTTCCAAGTCTTCCTAGGTCTTCATCTACCCCTTTGTCTCTAAACTTTTGTCTCGTAATCACATCTTCTAACCGAGCGTTTGTAGGCCTTAGTTTCACATGTCCAAACCATATTAACCGATTTTCTCTCATATTTTCTTCAATCTCAGCTACTCCTATTTTACCTCGGATATCCTCATTCATAATCATATCCTTTTTCGTGTGCCTACACATCCAACGAAGCATTCTCATCTTCGGTACACTTAGTTTAGGGTAAATTACAAAAAACTATCTTAACTATTGGTCTGATGACACTTTTATACCTCATCTTTTAAAAATGACAATGTCATACATCATCTTACGAATTTGTGCCAATGTCAGACCTCTGTCAGTTTTTCTATTACTTTTTCTGTTAAATGCTAATGTGGCCAAAGACGGGACCCACTCACTAATCCAACTGGATTAAAAATAATAAAATATATTTTTAATAATTAAGTATTCAAAAATTAAAAGAATTAAAAATTAAAATTTTGAAAAATATCAGAAATGGCCTAAGGGATCTGGCCTTCCCTTCCACCTGCACCAACCCTTTTTCTTCTTCTCTTCAATAGCCACCAAACCCTTCCCCGTCCCCCCCTAACCTTCCTCCACCACCCTTTCTCTCTCTCTTCTCTCTCTCATCTCTCTGGGATGCGGTCTCCCTCCTCCGTACCCCTCCCCACTCACACTCATCCTTTCCTCACCACCACCTTCCAACCCAACCCATCCCTCCCCTAGTACCTCCATACCCAACCTTCCTTCACCACCCCACCGCCGCCTCTCTTCCCCCATCTTCACTAAGATGGGCAAATACTCATTTGTTATAGGTAACCGTGGTTATCTGCCCATTTAAATTTGACGGTTACGGTTACAGGTAACCGTTTAGATAAATAAACAGTTATGGGTATAACCATTTACCCGTGAAATTTAAATGGGCGGTTATGGGTATTACCCGCTGTTACAAACGGGTACCCATTTAACCATTTATTTTAATATATATAAAACTAAAAAAAAAAGGGTCATAATATATATATATATATATATATATATATATATATATATATATATGCCTCACTTGAGAGAAAAATATAGTTGATAGAACGGGCCAATGTTTAATATATGTGATTGAATGTACTAAAACATTAGAGTGTTCGACAGTTTTGTTTTTGAGTCTTTAAATGTTATATCGTCAATATTTGGCCAATTCAAGATAATGATTACCTTTAGTCTTTTGGAGTTTTGGTCATAATATATATATATGTGTGTGTGTATGTATACAAAAATATTAATTAACCTACAACCATGCATGATTCTTGTAATAGATTGACCGTTAAATAATTGGTAGACATCACATACATTCATAAATCATATTGCCGTTAATACAAAAATTCATGTTAAATGTATTTGTAACGGTATTTAATTGTTAGAAAAAGAAAATTATGACAAATTTCTTTTTAATTTTCAAGTTGTTAAAAAAAATAGGTAGACGGTGAAAAAAAAAAGTAAATAGGTTAAAAATGGATAAACGGGTACGCGGTTATAGTTAAATGGGTATACGGTTATGGTTAACCGTTTATAAACGGTTATGGGTATGGGTATACTAGTTTACGTAAATACAGGTTATGCAGGTAAAAGCTTAAACGGTTATGGGTAAATAACCACAGTTACCCGTCCGCTATAACCGTTGCTTATCCCTAATCTTCACCACCCCACTGAAGAAACCAAAAAAACCAAGCCCACACCCAGATCCCACACCAAAAAAAAAAAACACAAAAAAACAAAAATACCAACCCACACCCCAGATCCCCTTCCCCTCGGATTTGGATCCTCCTGACCCTTCCCCTCCTACACACCCATCACCCTCCTACCTTCTCTCCACCCAGTCCCTCCTCTGACATCTCTCCTCCGTCTGATTCGCCGTCGTCCCCACACCTCCTCCGACCTCTCTCTTCCTCTCGACCTCTCGATTTCCTCCTCCTCTCGGCCGTCAAAACCCTCCTCTCCTTCCCACCTCCGCTCTCTTCGCCTTCAGACCCTTCTTCTCCTCCCTCTCTCCGCTGCTCTCCTCCTCGGCGCCGGTGTTGCAGAGAGAAGAGGGAGTTAGAGTGAGAGAGAGATGCGGGAGAAGATAGAGAAGAGAGAGAAGGGTTGGTGCGGGTGGTTGTTGGGTCCTTTTTTATTTATTTAGTTTTTTAATTTTTAATTTTTTTGAGTCAGTAAGCGCCATGGTTGTTGGGTTCTTTTCTCACCTCCACGCACCTCCACCTTCTCTATAACTGCAATTTACAAACACAACACCCAGAAACCCACCGACAAAACCAGAACCTCCATTGTTTGAGCACTCGGAGGAGCCACTTGGGTGTTCCTTTTTTTAGAGGAACGTGGATTTCTGGATCTGAATTTTGGGTCAAACGAGTGCGTTGACTTCATTGACTTGGGATTGGTAAATGATTTAGCTTGATTGGTCGGATTTGAGAGATGAATGTCTTGGAAGAGCAGAGAAGGAGAGGCATCAAAGAGTGCTTTTGTGTCTCGGAAATGGACCCTTTTGTTTTGCATTGGTTGCTTTTGTGCTGGGATGTTCTTCTCTGATAGATAAATAATTTAAATTTCCACATATTTAAAGCTTCAATTTTTCTTTGAAATCCCAGAGAAAATGATTGGTTTGGTGAAGTGGGTAGCTTTCTTCCCCCTTAAATTTGCTCAAAGATTTGGGATTTTGGATTGTTTTTGTAATCTGGATGTGGGGTTTGGTGGGTTTTGAATTTGATGAGTGTTGGTGGATTTTTTAGCTTTTTCTGGGTTTTTGTAATTAATGCATCATTGCTGTATTTTTTTAATTGTTTAGTTAGCATCTTCAAAGTAGAGATTAATGATGATGACAGACTCGTTTAAAATTTAATTGGTGTTATTAATTGCTTCCTGGTTGGGTTCCCTTATTTTTTTGGCAGAATTGGTAAGTTTGTTGTGTCCCTTACAATGATGATATTGGGATAGATCTGAATTTCATATAACAGATCCAATGCTTCAATTCAGACATCATTCTAGTAATCATGTTTTGTCTTAATTGTTTTGTTCAAGAGATTAATCTGTTGTCCCTTCTTCATTAAGTACTACGACATCACCTTCTGCACCGCCCGCCCTCATTCCCTAGTCCTTTTCTTTCCCTCCCCTTGCTTCTCATTCCCGGAAAACGCACTGATCGGGCGACTCCTACATGAATTGAATATTTTATTATTTTTAATCTAGTTGGATTAGTGATTAGTGTGAGTTCCGTCTCTGGACACGTCAGCATTTACCAGAAAAACTGACGGCGGTCTAACATTGGCACAAGGTGGTCTAACATTGGCACAAGGCGGTAAAATGAGGTATAACATTGTCATTTTTAAAAGATGAGATATGAAAGTATCGTCAGACCAATAATTGAGACAATTTTTTGTCATTTACCCCTTAGTTTATGTACGTGTTGCTGCTTCCCCGCCCAACATTCCGTGTCATAAAGCATTGATGGTCTTATTGTTGTCCTATAAAATTTTCGCTTAAACTTTAGTGGCATACGATGATCGCACAACACACCCAATACACTCTTCTACTTCATCCATCTAGCTTGTATTCTATGGTTAAAATCTCCAACCAACTCTGTTCTTTTGCAAGATAAAACCTAGGTAACGAAAACGATCGCTCTTTAGTACTCCTTGATCTCCAATCTTCACCCCTAACTCATGAACCTGAACTTGCACCCCTAACTCATTTGGTTGAAAACTCAAACCATATAAATTCAACCGTTAAAACGCCCGAGTATCGTATGCCGTATGAGCGTTTGGGGGAAGAAAGTGCAGTAATAGAAGCTGCTCTCAGAAAAGAAAATGGTGTACTTTAAACCTGAATGGGGAAAGAAAAAGGTTTATGGAATTATTTATAATCATCAGCACCCCCACAAATCGGGCATCCCCAATTCCTCATGCACAAACTTTATATTGTTCCCACCACAGCAAGTAAAAAAGGTGGCAAATTTCCAGACCGAGTTTCGGAAGATCTTCGTTTCAACCAAGTACTTCTGCAAAGATTTTGATCTGCAGAAGCTCAGTTGTCAATTTAACAACTAATTCAAAACCACAAGCGTTCCTCTCAGAGAGAAAAAATTAAAATTAAAATTAAAAAAAATAAAAAATAAAGCTAATAGCGAAATGTTACAAACATAACAAAACGATTACTCGATTCAGAAAGATCACACGACGCATGCTACATCACAGCATTAGTGTTTCAACATTCAGGAAGATCATTCTCAATGCATACAATCAGACGGATCTGCACGTCTTCACACTTGAAAACCGGTACTTGAACATGAACTTTGAATTCAATATTAACAAACATGACAAAAACCACCTACCCCATGTTTTAGGAGACCAACTGCTTGGATCTTGCTTGCTCGTCCCAGCTTCACCTGATATTATTTACTTTCTAGACTTTACAGGCAACCTGCACGTTAAATTCACAGTTTCGTTACTGAAGAAGAACAGAAACAGTAGGAAGAACAAACCAAGTATCACGAAAACCATCTTCTTGATCAATGATCCCAAGTTCCCAACACTGAATATAACATTGAATTAATTTACAGTTGCCACACACACACCAAGCATCGGAAAACTGATTCAGTTTCCAGTTTAGCGTGCTGCTCCCCAGTTGGGAGCGGTATTGGCCATTACATTTGATCCAACGGTTGGAAACGTGCCTTCAAATGCAGCAGAGATGTATGTCGCACTGTGAAGGCAGAGCAGTCGAACCCCTGCTGCTCAGGTCGAAACACGACTAGCAAAGTAGTCGAAAGATGATTTACCAATACCAGAAAAAATGTTATGCATAAGTAGAAAATTCATAACCCGAACAATCACGAAACCTAGCAATGTAATGTAGGAAGAAGACTAACAAAATGTCATATAATTGGATATGAAGCACGAGGATCGATTAGTCGGAGATAGAAAGACGATTGGAATAAATATTTTCATCATAAAATTGAAATTCTGGAAAGCCCTTTCCAGTTACAACAGCAAAACCTCCAGCTAAAACCCTAATTCTTCTTCTTCTTCTTCTTCTCCTTCATTCTCTCTCGTCCTCCAGCAAAACCCTCCCAAATCCTACAAACAATTTGAAACCCTAAGAAAAACCCTAATTTAAATTGCATTGATACATTGCTTAAAATTCACAAATTTGCACAAACCCTTATTCTTCTTCTTCATCTTCTTCGTCTTCTTCTTGTTCCAGCCACCCAAAGCTAGTTTAATTCTAACCTTATGAATCCTACTACAAAGAAATTTCTTCAAATAAAAGAAGTCCCAACTCTCTCACCTCTCCCCTAAAGGCTAAAACCACACAACCAACAACAACAAAAATAGCAAAACAGAGACATACACATATTTATATATACCAACAAAACACACCACCAGCCACCGCCAACGGACGGAACTCCAACCCAATCGGGTTTTTCAACGCTGGTCGTCTTCTCTCCGACCCGAATTTCCGTGCCCGCCCGACAAAGAAGCCAACAAATTGAGATGTCCAGGAAGGTAATTTCCCACTCTGGCAGCCGAGGCCTCGCCCATCGGCTGCTGCTGCAAGAACAACGAATGCTGCTGATGGTGCTGATGGTGCTGTTGCTGCTGCTGGTGGGACAGCGCTGACTGGGCCATCAGCTCCGGGGGCGGTGTGGCGGCGAAGCTCCACACCTGCCCGAAGTGCGGGGCCCAGAACCCGCCGGGTCCCCCTGCGTTGGGGCCTAGCATGGAGGCCATGGAGTGCCCGACGACTGAGACGGCTCCGTCGTTGTTGGCGTGGTTGTCGGAGGGGTCCTTGGCGGCGGAGGCGTCGTGGTTGTGGTTGTGGCTGTGGTTGTTTTCGGGGTCGTCGAGGGAACCGCGGACGCGCTTGCCGAGGATGAAGGGGGTGGGGCACAGGAGCTGCGGTTTGTGATCGGAGGAGGTGGTGGAGGGGGCGGAAGAGGAGGTGTTGCCACCGCGGAGGGAGACGGAGACGGTGGAGAAGGAGGCTGGGGTGGTGCCCGTGCCGGTGGCGGCGATGATGGAGGGCTCGGCCTGGCGGAGGAGCCACTCGATGGTCTGGCCGTCGGACTTGTGGCCGAGCTCACGTGTGAGCTGGAAGACACGTGCGGCGCAGATGATGGGCATGCGGATGCGGCGGCCCCGTCCGTCGACCTTGCTGTGTCGGTCCTTAGAGGGTGGCTTCTTGACGGCTAAGACGCCGTTACTTGACGGCCTCTGCGAGGTCTGCTCCACCATAGCTCCTGCGCCGCCGCCGCCGTTAGTGAGCTCGTTATTAGGCGCCTCGGAATTTGACATGGGAAGAAATTGAAAGTGAGCTGCTCCTGCTCAGCTGGGTGTAAAGCTGGGTTTACACACCCACACACACAGTGCGTGTACGAGCTGTTCAATTTCTACAGGGAGATAAGAGAGGGTTGAGTGGTGGTGGTTTTCGGGGGGGTTTTGGGGGGGGGGGGGGGGTGGGGGGCGGTTCAGGTGGAGAGGGAGAGTGAGGAGAGGAGGGAGGTGGGCTGGGCTGAAGGAAACACAGCTCTCTCAAATGATTGAGCTTCCAGACAGGAGCTGGTGGAGACAGAGGAGGGCACATGGGGTGGTGGCCCCCACTTATATACAAACACTCTTCCCCTTCACACCTTTTCCTTCACTGTGTGAAACACGCGCATTCCCAATCCCATAATTAATTAAAATGAAATTCTCTTTATTGTCTTTTTTTTTTTAACTAAATTTATAAAATTACATGTGGCACTTTGTTGCATTGGCAAAAAATAATTATGCCCATACCCTTTGATACATGTTCAATATTCATGGATTTCCTTCCCATGTAATGACTAACTGTTTAACTCACTGATGTTATTGCTATACTAAAAACAATTATATAAATAAGAAGAAAAAAAGTTTCACACACCATTTTTAGCATTTTACATTGTAAGCTTAATTTTGGCCATTATTTTTATTTAATTTATTCAATCTCATGTCTACAAAGAAAGAGGCGAGTGTGTAACGTCAAGTATTATGCGTAAAATTCACTTCCTTTAGAGCAAGTCCACCGGAGTGGACTTTGCCCAGCACTTAGGGCTGGTTTGGTATTGCTGTGCTTTGAAAAAAAGCTACTGTGAGAATAAGCGGCTGTGCTGTGAGAATAAGCGGCTATGCTGTGAGAATAAGCGGCTGTGAAAAAAATCAGTAGAGTGTTTGGTAAACTTTTTTGTAAAAGTGCTTTTGAAAAAAAAAGCAGTCTGATAGTGGGTCTTTTCATTAAAAGAGCACTGTAGCTCCGTGTGCTTTGAAAAAAAGCCAGTTTTCCAAAGCTACAAATAACAGCTTCAGATTTTTCCTTTGATTTCAGCTTATTCTCACAGCAGCTTCCAAAATAAGCCATTTTTTTTCAGTTTACCAAACACCTAAAACCCTCACAGCTTTTTTTCATGGGTGCTTTTTTTTTAAGCACCTCACTCCCAAACCACCCCTTAGTCCAAATAGCAGCCCAGCACCCTGTCCATGTCCTCCAGCCCGCGCAACAGCCTGGCACCCAGCCCATGCTGGTCTCTGGGCCAGCACAAAACAGGCTGACCAAGAAGCTGGGCCATTTGCTGGCGCATGGCCATGTGGCCGATCCTGGGCTCTAGGATTTGAATATTTTTCAAATCCAATGGTCCAGATTAATTAACTACATTAAAATTAATTAAAAATATAAAAACTACATAATTTTTTTAAAAAAATACAGTAAAATTTTAAAAAAGTTTTTTTTTCTATAAATATCTAACCCTCATCTTCCACCTTACACATTAAAGTTATTTTTTAGTGTGTATTTTTCTATAAGTTTATTTGATGAGTATGTAATTTTATTTTAGTGTGTATTTTTTTTTAAGTTTATTTGAAATTTTATCCGAAATTGATTAAAAATCTTATCCGAAATAAACTTAAAAAAAAAACACACCAAATCAATGCGTTGGGTGCCAGTGCATTTTTTTAAGGGTGGAGATGCCTTGGCCTATTACTGTTCACTTCAGTCTATTACTGTTCACTTGAGTGGATAAATGCGCTAGGTGCTGGCACAAAGTTCTTAGGGGTGGACTTGCTCTTATGTAAGAGCAACTCCACCCCAGCCCTTTAGGCTGGCACCCAATCCAAAAAATGGACCGGCATCCTATTGATTTGCTCCACCCCAGCCCTTTAGGCTAGCACCCAACCCAAGCCAAGCCACAGGCCAGCCCAAAATCGACAGAGGGAAGAGACAGTCTATCTGACGTCAGATAGCCTTTTATATTTCTTTTGCGCTTGGCGCGTGGGAAGGACGCCCTACTGGGCGCGCGTCTCCGACAACAAAACAGAGGTGGGCCCGCATGTGCAAGCGCACTAAACCTTTCTGATGGGAGGCCACGTGGCCAGTCCTTAGCCGTTGGATTCCCAACTGCTAGATTTCTGGACCGTTGGATTTCCAACGGTAAAAAAAAATTCAATTTGAAATTGATATGGACCGTCCGATCTAGATATCAACGGTCCACATTTTTCCACTAGAAATTGAAAAAAAAAAAGGCACAACGGTCAGAATTATGATCGTTGGCCACGTGTCAAGGTATAAGCTATTGGATTTGAATCTTTTTCAAATCCAACGGTCCAAATTAATTACCTAAATTAAAATTGATAAAAAAATTAATTAAAAATTGTTAAAAAAAATACATAAATTTTTTTTAAAAAAATCCTATAAATACCTAACCCCTCATATTCCACCTTACACTACATTTCAATATTGTCAACAATTTTTACCAAAGCTTTCATATAATTTTTTAGAGAAAAAAAATGACTGCATGGAAGCTCATCAAAGATCTTACTTTGTGTGAATGATGGGTTCACACTACTCATGACCCAATTACAAGTAATGAGATGGATAAGCGAGAAATGTGGAGTAAAATTACGAAAGCGTTTTGCAATGTACTTGGAAAAGACGCTAGAAGTAGTCAAGGTCTTCAAGGTTGTTGGAAAAAAAAAAAACTCAACGCATCCTTTACTTGTTGAAAAAACGCCATCTCTCATGCTTCTAGTAATCTGCGTAATGGGACAAGTTTAGCGGATCAGGTGACGATATTTTTATTTATTTATATGCATTTCACCCGCATCAATATTTTAAGTTATTTATTTGTGTTACACGCGCATTTTATAATATTGTCTTATCCCACATTCTACAAGCACAAGCATTTCACAATGCAAAGAACCAGAACAAATCATTCAGCAAATGAGAATGTTGGCAAATTGTCAAAGATTGCTCCAAATACAAAATTGTGGCAACCGGTCCAGAAGTTGTCATGCACGACATGGGTCTACACAATTCGCCAGAGGCAGACACAACCGAACAAGAAGGCGACACATTTGAAGAGACGGAAGGGACGCCTGAAGAAGTGCCAGAGACCCAATCGACTTGTCAGTCCCTTAGGCCTCAAGGTAAAAAGGCATCAAAGAAAAAAGGTAATTCTTCCAAAAATGACTACTTTAAATATATGGACGAACTTGCTCGCCAAAGTGAATTGAACATGGCGCGGGAAGCGGCTAGAGATGAGGAAAAAGCTGCTGCTATGGTAGCAATATTAGCAGCTACTGAGAGACGTGATGCAGCGTCTAAGAGACAAAGAGAAATAGTTAATCGAGAGAATGAGATGATTAAAGAAGCACTTAATCGAGAAAATGAGATGCTTAGAAAATAAATGATAGCTCAAGCAGATTGTGACACTATGAACAAGCCTCTAGTAGGACTATCTCCAAATTCAAAATATTTTTGGACTTCGGAAAAAAGAGATGTGGTGCGAAGGAGGCGTGCAAGAGATGCGGAAACAAATCGAGGGGGTTCTAGCTACACAGATCCTAGCAACGAAGATCCTAGCACCACATATCCTAGCTCCACAGACTTTGTATAATTTCCTATTTATTTTTAGCACTTTATGTAATTTCGTCTTTATTTTTAGTACTTTATGTAATTTATTATTTATTTTTATTAATAGATGTAATTTCTTATTTATTATTAGTACTTTGTGTAATTTCTTATTTATTTTTAAAACTTTATGTAATTTCAAATTTATTTTTGGAACTTTATTTAAACATATCAAATAAGATAGTGACACGAGGCGTGTTAGAATTGGTTGAAAATCTTAGCGGAAATCTATTCACAAAATAGTACGTTCGAATAATGACACGTGGCGTGACGAGATTGGTTAAAAATCATATTCAAAATTAAAACTATTTTTTATTTATTATTTAAAAAAATTAATAATATTTAAAATGGGCTAGGTGTGAGCGCATTTTGTAGGGATGAAGATCGTTTGTGCCAGCGCATTTTTTAGACTTTGTGTCAGTGCATTTTTTAGGGGTGGAGAATTTGGCCTATTACTATTCATTGAAATATATCATTGTTCACTGAGTGGATTAAATAGGTTGGGTACTGACACATTTTTTTAGGGATGGAGTTGCTCTAAGAACTAGCTCAGTTTCAAGTTGTTTGAAACTTTGGCGCCCCTCGTCCACCTTAGCCAAAATTTTCTTCAAATAATGGTCATGTGACAAGTATAAAGGATATTTTTCAAAAGCATTCTTTTGATCCAAATACCCTATAATCATAGTTTCCAAAAAAAAAAAATTAAAAAAAAAAAAAAAAAAAGGAAAACCCTATAATCATACTTACCTGATTGTTAATCGAAATTGGATACCCTTGTTGTATGGAATGACGAGAAACCCTTGACAAATGACCCTTGTACTTGTCTGGTGACCTTTTTATAACGAAACAAATAGGCGGAAGTGTTGCATTTTCACACATGTAGTTTCATGTGGTTAATTGCAAAAGAAATAAATAACTAGTTAGACAAAGGTGGAAAAATGAACGTAACGAAATTAATGGGTAACGATTTTCATACTTTTAGTCGTATGTTCCTTTTTTTTTTTTTGGAGCAAGGGTAACATACATTACCAACAACAAACAGTATAAACACTACAACACAGAGGTCCAAAAATTACAACATAGAGGCCTAAGAATGAAAAACACAAACAGCCAACAGATGCCCAACCAAAAGTTGAGCCCAAAACAAAGAACACACAAAAACAACCAAAGTTGGTGCAACCTCCGCCAAAACCGCCGTTGCAACCACCAAAATAGTAGTCGTGCATGTAGATCCAGTCAAATTCAATCCCCACACAAAGCCACGCCTCACCAACACCAGCAGCCAATTCCAAGCTTCACGCCCAGCACAACTACAGACCCCAGAGAACATGCAGCCAAGTGAAAGAAGCTCATGGCAATCCACGAGCAACATTGCCAAGAAGGGCAGACAACAAAGAAAAGGTGGGGGTGCAAGGAACACCTGACCCAGTGCCAGCACCAGATCAAAGCACACCAACTCAAAACACCGCAACAAATCTCGGTAAAGGGTGATAGAAGTTGGGAAATTGGATGAAAATGGATGAGAGACAACAAAGGGGAGAGAATATGACAGATCAGCCAAAAGACCCAAGGAAGAAAACAGCGGATAGAAGAGGAGAAAGAGAGGGAGAAAGAAACAAAGGAAAACCCACTGATCCCAGCCGAAACTAGGATCGGCAACACCGGAAATGGACTCGATTGGGAACCACTCACACAGATCGGTGAGATTAACCCTCATACAGAGGGAAGGTCTCTCACGGAGAGAGAAAGGGAACAACTTTTAGTCGTATGTTCTTTAAATTGAATTTTTTTCAATTGGTTCCACACTAACCAAGAAAACGGTATAGACCTGAAAATGATTGTAAACATGAGTAACCTAATTAAAACTGCCTCATTCAAATTCATCAACAGTGTCACTTAGTATTACGGTCTAGTGATATTCCTCTTTACTTGTAAGTAAGAGGTTTTAGGTTCGATTCTCGCTAAAAACAAATTTATACTAAATTATTGCTAACTCATTGTAAAACTTAACCCGCTTTCTCATCTCTCAATGTAAAAATATCATTTGTTTAAAATAAAAATAAAATTCATCAACAGTGGTCTTCTCTGTTGACTGCTACTAGTAATTTTCTCTCCGTTCATTCAAAATTACTGTCAAAAGGAGGGGATAAAAACCGCAAAAATTACTGTCAAAATTACGGTGAGTCAAATGTAATGTACTTACTTACTGTTATACACAATCCATGCAACCTTATTGTTATTAATGCAAAAGGTTTGATTCTCTCTTTTCCCAAGCCAAAAGGGACAACGGTTTTGAACAAAAAAAACAAAAACAAAAAAAGTTTAAAAGTCACTAGTACTCTAGTTTGGTTTAGGTCCTTCACTTAGGGGCCGGTTCTCTGCCATCTCATTTCTCGTGTCCTTATATTTTGTGTGCTAATCGTTAAGTCATGTCAACATTTTATATTATTTTTTATAGAGATAATAAGACAAAAATAAATAGTAATTAAAATGTTGACGTGGTTTAACCGTGACCACACAAACAGGAGAGCACGGGAAGTGGGAGGGCAGAGAATCTGGCTCCCCTTCACTTAGGGCTTCAACGGTAATTAAAGTGAGTTTGATTTCTATATATATAGGAATTATCTTGGATAGTGCTATTTATACTCTTATTTTACTTTTTACATACCTTATTTAAGTTAAATTATGTAGATGATGATGTTTGTAACTCCTACAAAATCGTGAGTTGATACATAATTTCACTAGTGAAAGTCGAACTTGAACGCCATGAGAATGGAATAAAAAGCATAGATTTCACAATTTGGAAGTCATTGGTTCACTGGATAGAATGAACTAACGGTGCAAACACTACAAGATCAACGTAACGGAGAAAAAAAAAATCTACAAACTACAAAGACAAAAATGAAAACTCGTGTAATTAAATTAGTGCAATTTTGGGAAAGTAAAATGTCATGGGTTCTGGCCGATAAGATACAAACATAGCACTGCCTCCTTCAATAAATCAAAGGAAATATGTCCCACCATTGCTTTCCACTTTATAGTCCATTTTCTAACTAATCCCACCTACTAATCAATATGTATTCAAAGTTTCAAACCAGCCCTTTTTCTTTTCTTTTCTTTTTTTTTTAATTTCTTTTCTAACCTCTCAATTTTTTATTTTTTATTTTTTATTTTTAATCAGATTCTAATTCTTGAATTTAATTTGTAAGAAATTATATGCCTTTTTAAAAAAATAGCTCACATTCCATGCACAACATCAATGCTGAATTATACATTTGTTTTTTAAAACAAGCAATATAAGAAGAAGAAAAATCTAATTCAAGACTTTGAGTGTAGAGATAAATACTCTTAATTAACTTAGATACGAGTGTTGAATTAGAATAATATTTGCCTACACAAAATTTGTGAAGGAACTTTTTTTCAAAACAGTTTATGACCAATTTATGGAACTCTATGCTTATGATTAAAACCATTCTTAATATAAATCAGCCTATAAAAATCATCTCTCTAAAAATTCAAAAAAATATGAGATCGTTTAGTCATTGAACTATATAAAAATGGATGGTCAGAATCAGTAAAAGTATTGCTTGTTACAGCTGGTTGACTAAACGACTTTAATTTTAATTTTAATTTTTTTTTTTTTTGCAAATACAATCTTTATAGAGTAATTCATAATACAAACGTTTCAGATCATAAACATGAAGTTTTGTAAATAGGTCATAAAGTATTTTCAATAGAAATTCGTTCCCAATTTTGTAGAAGCAAATATTGTTTGGTTAGATATATGCAAAACCCAAATTCATAATATTCAAGCCGTCGAAATGCTTAAGAATTTGGTTCCAAGACTCCGTTTCCTTGAAGAAAACCAGACTAAAGCTGAAAGGCCAAATCAGAGACAGCTTCTTGTTTCAGTTTTATTCAACATAACATTGTTCCATTAGTCAACCAACTTTCTTAATGATTGGGTTCAAATCTAAATTCCGGCTGGATTTGGCTTATAAAACAATGATTACTAATAGGCTTCCTACCCTACTAACCAACATATATCAGTAACAACCAGTAAGTACTATGTCATAACCTCGCTTAACACATGTTCTTGGGACCATAATTTTCCTTCCATGCACCTTTCAGGGGATTAACATTCTCTCTAATCATTGTGATGGCTATGTTTGTAGACATCCCAGCTTGATTTGCATTTTCATGCCCCTTTTATTGACAGCTTAAACTCGTTCTCACACACTCGCTTATGTGTAGCTACACTCAAGTCAAAACATGTGAACAACGTACACTTGGTGACATAGAGCACGTGTGACACGGATGTACTTTAAACATAAGTCAATGTATTCTAATACCATGAAAGAGTGGTAATAGAGAAAGTGACTCAACTACTTATAAATCCTTGCAAAATTTCTTAACTTTTCAATGTGGAGCCCCACTTCACATCCTTACAATAGTCTCCACATGAGACTTCCGTAAATAGAACAAGAGATCATAAGATTTATCGAACTTTGTTAAGAACAGTGTAACTTATATATGGAGAGATTCTTTCTTATAACTAATGTGTAGTTCTAATAACGTTAGTATGTGCTAAAAAGGTAAACCATTGATCAATGAATGATTTTATGTGGCGTGTTTAGTTACATGAGAGTATTTCATGTAGGTGCCAAGGGAGTATATTTACTTTAATTTAGAGGTTTGTTTTGGTAAAAGAAATATTTAGCACTTTTGTTATCCTTGTGATTTACGTCTCCTAAAATCTAAACAAAAAAATCTTAAGCATGAAAAACGTGTTACGCGGGTGGACGTGATCCGCACGGTCGAAAGAGGGCGCGTGAGCTGTCTTGGCTTTAATGAGGTCAGTGAGTGAGTGAGAAAGAGAGAGAGTGAGTGAGAGAGTCGAGTGGTACAAAAATAACACATGATGCGGTGTGTTTTTATTTACGTAATATGCCACTTTTGTGGCTGTGAATTTTCGACTTCAAAATTTAGCATTTACCCCCTTCCCTCCCCCTCTATTGCGACAGTGATGACGTGGACCAATTCATGTCCTTGGTCATTGGATTCCAAACCCTAAAGATCAAACGGTTGATAATTCAAGTCTCTTTTGAATTGTTAAGAGCTGGAAGTCTCGAGAAATTTTTAGTTGTGACATAAACACAGATGGTATACCACGTGTTTTTATGTAAGTTGTGAAAATTTTTAATTTTTAAGTTATTAACTTTTTAACATACAAAACTCACTATTTATACAAGAAAACGTGGTGTACCATCTTATATGACAATTACATTAAAAAATTTCTCCCAGATTCAAACCCTACGCTGCAAAAAGTCAAGGTCATTAATTTTGAATTAGAGAAAAGTTTCTTGTATTGAGAGACCTAACCCAGTCACAATTTAGTTACAACAGTAAATAGTTAGTTGTGGTATTTGTGTAATTAGTTGTAGAAGATAAGGTTACTTATGTAAAGAGTCTTAGTGACTATATATATCTCAATGTACTGTCAGTTAAAATATAATGAGAAATATCTTCTTCAACATTTCTACATTTCTACATGGTTTCATCGCCATAAGCCTACCGGCATTCGATCCTCCGTTTCTACATTTCTTCCGCTCTACTTCTCTGATTTCTGTTCAAATTGATCAGATTTCTTCAGTGATTTGGTATTCTGATCCCTGTTCTTGCTCTGTCCTGGTGGCTTTTGTCTACAATTTCTTTCAATTTTGAGTCGGTGATACATCTGAGTTTTCTTACAATTTCGTTGATTTGGGGCTTTCTTGATCGATTTCTCTCTCTCTCGATCGATTTCTTGATCGATTTCGTGATCGATCTTGTGTTTTCTGTCTTTGATTCTTCCTCCTCTCTCGCATCTTGCACTTGTATCTCATGGCCTCCCCCTCTGACTCTTCGTCTCCGTCGCCAAACCCTAATTTCTCTGCAAATCCTCAGACCTCGTATATGTCTCTAACGATCCAAAATATTGGTAGCATGGTGCCTATCAAGCTCAAACGCACCAATTACCTTCCATGGCGTGCGTTATTTGCTCCGATCTTGCGCCGATACAAACTTCTTGGCCTCGTCGACGGTACTGAGCCATGTCCGGCTCCCCTTCTCCCTGATCGCTCCCTGAATCCAGCATTTGAGCAGTGGTTTGAAAAAGACCAAAACCTCTTGATTTGGCTCAACTCGACTTTATCCGAAGATCTCATTCCCTTCACGGTAGGAGTGTCCACATCTCGAGAACTTTGGCAGAAGCTTGAACAACGCTTTGGTGGCGTCTCTGAAGCTCACATTCACCAGCTTCGTTCTCGTCTTCAATTGATTCAAAAAGGATCTCAATCGATCTCGGAATATCTACAGCAAATCAAGGAAATTTCGGATTCTCTCAATGCTGCTGGCGCCACTGTATCTGATCGTGATCTCATTGCTGCAACGCTTCACGGTCTTCCTGATGAATTTGAGTCCTTCATTGACTCCATCATGCTGCGGTTGTCTTCCACTTCTCTTGATGAATTGCATGGTCTGTTGCTGACCAAAGAGCTTTCCCTGGCTCGTCGCAAGCACACTCTGTCTCCCACTGCTACGGAGCCCTTTCAAGCTTTCTCTGTTCAGTCTCAAGCACCTTTGCTCCCAACGCCTTCTTCGCAGGCTTTTGCTGCATATAGTCAGCCTCTTCAATCTTCTTCTCGGTATAATTCTAACAGAGGCCGGAACAATCGCAATTTTTTCCGAGGCAATCGAAATGTCAGTAATTCACGAGGCAACTCCATTGGTACTTATCGTACAAGTCAGCCTCGTACCTTTCATCAAGGCTCCCGATCTAACAACCAAGGTTCTTCATCAAATCACAAGAACACCTGTCAAATATGTGGTTCCACCAGCCACGAAGCAATTGATTGTTTTGATAGGATGAATCCTGAGATCTTTGGACGAGTGCCACCAGCCAAACTTGCTGCTCTTTGTGCTCACTACTCATCCAAACCATCCCCATCTTGGCTATTGGATTCTGGAGCCACCTCACATATCACGAATGACATTGCAAATCTCTCTGTTGCCTCTCCTTACACTGGTGAAGACAAGGTCTATATAGGAGATGGTAAAGGTCTGCCTATTCACAATATTGGTATCTCTTCTTTAGATACATCTCATACTTCCTTCAAGTTGCGTAATGTCTTACATGTACCTGCTATGAAACACAACTTATTATCTGCCTATCAATTTTTAAAAGATAATAATTGTGCCTTGACTCTTGACTCTGATGGATCCACTGTAAAGGATCGAGTTTCGGGGAAGACGCTTTTGCGGGGACGAGTTGAAGATGGCTTCTATCCTCTTCAAGGCTCTAGTCATCCCACCTCCTCATCACCCTCGGCTTTAATAAGTGTCAAAGCTCCTGTCCAAATTTGGCACCGAAGATTGGGTCATCCATCTTCCTCTATTTTTCGCAAGGTTCTTTCAGGAAATAAGCTTGTCGTGCAAGGCAAACCTGCTGGTGATCTTTTCTGCTCAGATTGTGCTTTAGCTAAGAGTCACAAGCTTCCTTTTGGTTCTGCCAGTTCTACAAGTACTCACAGTCTGCAACTACTCCACTGTGATATTTGGGGTCCTGCCTCCATCACTTCTCCTAGTGGCTTTAAGTACTACTTGTTGCTTGTAGATGATTTCAGTAGATATAGTTGGTTATTTCCATTAAAGGCAAAATCTGATGCCTATTCTACTTTTGTTGTATTCAAACAATATGTAGAAAATCTCCTTGGAAATAAAATCAAAATTTTGCAGTCAGATTCAGGGGGTGAATTCATTGGTGCTCAGTTTGAGTCTTTTCTTCACACTTATGGTATTATTCATCGTTTAACATGTCCTCACACTCCTGAACAAAATGGCTGTGCTGAAAGAAAACACCGCCATATTGTGGAAACTGCCCGCACATTACTGGTTGCTTCTAATGTTCCACATCTTTATTGGGTGGAAGCTTTTTCCACGGCTGTGTATCTTATTAACAGGTTGCCAATCTCTGGCCTCTCTACATCTCCTTGGGAATTACTCTTCTTCAAGCCACCTGATTACTCCAGACTCAAAGTCTTTGGCTGTCGATGTTTCCCGTGGCTCAAACCTTATACTCATTCCAAGCTGGACGCTAAAAGCAAAAGCTGTGTGTTTCTGGGGTACAGTTTACAGCACAAAGGTTATAGATGCCTTGATCCAGTCACTCATCGTCTCTACATTTCCAGACATGTGCAGTTTGATGAAGCAACATATCCGTTTCAGTCTTCTCCTACCATCCCTGGTATGTCTTCAGACTCTGTTACCGCTCCCATTGATCTGCAGTTCTCTGTTTCTCAACATCCTGGTGTTCTTCCTGGCCCTTTGGTTCCAGATTCAAGTCTACACGTTGGCCATACTCCAGAGTCCATTTCTCCTACTGCTGCTCCAAGTACAGATTCTCTGAATAATGCATCTGTATCTTCTCCTGCAACAACTATGTCCCTGCCCCCTTCCAATACTCACCCCATGCTCACTCGTTCCAAAGCTGGTATCTTCAAGCCCAAAGTTTATGCAGCTACCAAACATCCTCTTCCATCTGATATTGACTTTATTCCATCTACATATCTGCAAGCATCCAAACATGCTCATTGGAGATCTGCCATGCAAGATGAGTTTAATGCATTACAATCAACAGGCACCTGGACCCTTGTTCCTCCATCTTCCTCCTACAATGTGGTTGGCTGCAAGTGGGTGTTCCGAATCAAGAAGAAACCTGATGGTTCTGTTGAGCGCTTTAAAGCTCGTTTAGTTGCAAAGGGGTATCATCAACAGGAAGGTATCGATTTTCAAGAGACCTTCAGTCCTGTGGCTAAACCAGTCACCATTAGAATCCTTTTGTCTCTTGCTGTGCAGTTCAATTGGTTTCTAAATCAGTTAGACATCAGTAATGCCTTTCTTCATGGTGATTTGAAGGAAGATGTGTACATGCAGCAGCCTCCCGGTTTCTCTGATCCTTCTATGCCGCATCATGTCTGCAAATTAAGGAAATCCCTTTATGGTCTCAAACAAGCCCCTCGGGCTTGGTTTGACAAACTGTTTCAAGCTCTTCTTCAGCTTGGTTTTCAGCAATCTTCCTCAGATGCTTCCTTATTTGTTCTCCCTGGTCCTACTCCAGTCATGGTGCTTGTGTATGTAGATGATATATTAGTCACTGGACCTGACTCTTCCTTATGCAGTCTCTTCATTCAAAATCTCGGTACTATTTTTCCAGTCAAGGATTTGGGTCCACTACACTACTTCCTGGGTTTAGAAATTCATAGATCTTCCACCGGTCTCTTCCTCCATCAAACAAAGTATTTACTTGATCTTCTCCGGAAAACTAATATGGCTGGTGCGAAGCCTTGCTGCACTCCCCTTGGCTCTAACAAATTGGATCACAGTGGTCCTCTTTTCTCTCATCCCACTGAGTATCGTTCCATTGTTGGTGGTTTACAGTATTTGACATGGACACGTCCAGATATTTCGTTTGCTGTGAACCAAATCTGTCAGTTCATGCATGCTCCTCGAGACCAACACATGCAAGCTGCCAAACGGATTCTTCGTTATCTCAAGGGTACTGTCTCTGAAGGTCTATGGTTCAGAAAGGGTACCACTAATCTCACAGCCTTCTCCGATGCAGACTGGGCTGGCTGTCTCTTTGATCGCCGTTCTACTAGTGGTTACAATGTCTTTCTTGGGTCCAATCTTATCAGTTGGAGTGCCAAGAAACAGGCTACTGTGGCACGGTCCTCCACAGAGGCGGAATACAGATCTCTAGCTCACACTGCAGCTGAACTGACTTGGATCTGTAAAATTTTTCGTGACCTTGGTTTTCCTCTCTCTCAGGCTCCCACTCTCTGGTGTGATAACATTTCAGCCATCTCTCTTGCTTCTAATCCGGTCTTTCATGCCCGAACTAAACATGTGGAGATTGACTATCATTATATTCGTGAGTTGGTCTTAGCTAATCTCATCAAGGTTCACTTTGTTTGTAGTCAGGATCAGCTTGCTGACATACACACCAAGTCTCTGTCCAAAAGTCGTTTTGCTGCTCTCAAGTCCAAGCTTCCTCTTGTTTCTTCAATTGATCCCAAGCTCAGCTTGCGGGGGTGTATTGAGAGACCTAACCCAGTCACAATTTAGTTACAACAGTAAATAGTTAGTTGTGGTATTTGTGTAATTAGTTGTAGAAGATAAGGTTACTTATGTAAAGAGTCTTAGTGACTATATATATCTCAATGTACTGTCAGTTAAAATATAATGAGAAATATCTTCTTCAACATTTCTACATTTCTACATCTTGTCTGCATTATGAAGATTAATTAAGCGGACAATGACCTTTGCTGGTGTGACTAGTTTGGGATTAATTCTTTTGAAGGAAAACTAATGAAAAGGGCTTGAAAACTTTGAGTTTTAACGATAAGGACAAAATAAAGGGTAAAGTAAATAGTACCAGGATTGACTTTTTAGTGTAAAAATGTGGTTTTTCGTTAAAGTGAACAGTACCATGGGCTTTTCGTTAAAACTCCCTTCTTTTGAAGAACCACTGTTAACCTAATTGTCGAAGATTGAGAAAAAAGGGAAGGGTGTCTGTCAAAATATCTTTAATGCCTAAGTCAGGGAATAGTTTGAGAAAAAACTATAACAGAGAGGACTTTGAGTAGCAAATGGTGATTACTTATTCCACCGTTCAACTTGACTATTTATATGAGCGAACCCTCATAGGTAGTTGGGAAGAGAGACCATAGGCCATACTAGGCAGACCGCTATGTTATGCTAGTGTGATGTAGACTAATCTCCGTAAGTTGCTACGAGAAGTCATGTTGAAGGCCTTTGGAAATAACTGTGCAATAGTGCTGGACTCCCAAGGGAGACCCTAAAGAGTCGATTTCTTGCCATCTTGGACCGAGAATGGCACGATGGCAGGATTGGGATATCAAGGGCACCTTGATATGTAACTGACTCAAAGACCTAGTACCTATAAGGCATGTAGATATTAGGCCATTTGTGGTACCCTGTAGTTTGCTCACAACGTCAAGTAAAGCAGTGATATTGAATTGGAAGTTTACGTGTTCTTTTGTTGAATGTGGTTAATTTATGTCTAGAAAAAATAAAACAAAAAATCAAATCACTAGTAATTGTAATTCATTCCTTGCGTATTATATCAAGTTATAGAGTCGAAGGCAATTGGCCAATGTAGGACGCGGTGATTGTCGCAACTCGCAACTACAACTTTAATTGCAAAAACAAAGAAACAAATTGCAAATCAATTGTAATTTATTCTCTGCATATGACAAGCAGCTAGAAAATCAAGCCTAATTGATTCTTCCATTTTTCAACCCCCTAAAGAAAAACCAAAATAAGTTGGTCGTTGAATGGCAGGCTGGCTACTGGCAGCTGGCGGCTAGCTTGGCAGCAGACCAACAGTTGGCTATATATCAAATCTCAGAAATTATTGTTACATAGGTCCATGTGCCCTCAAATAAGATTTTTTTTTTCCACTGAAAACGAGGATAACTAGTAGTAAATTACGGTTATTCACTCATTTCAAGTCTAAAGATAAAGAGATTATAAAAAATTTCACCATGTCCGTATCAATGAAGTAAACTCACCAACTTAAAGCATTAAACCCGAAACCTTCCATATTTTTTTGTTTATTGGAGAATCTCAATCCGCACCTTTACCACTAAACATTATTGTATGTAGTTGTGCCCTCGAATAAGTTGTGTTGTGGTATTTTACTAATATGTCTTGAGACTCTTGACTAATGTAAAAACCTTGGTTTAATTTGCCCCGCATTGGTCCATGTAACACGCTTTTTATCTTTCCTAATTGGAAAGCAGTGCATGTAAATATTAAAAAATGACACTATATTACACACACGAGGGGATATTGTATGCTAATAACGCCTCCTTCCTCCTTGGATTAATAATTCTCAATTATTTCATTTAATTATGTTTTAATTATATATTTTGCCAACCACTACATTATAATTATGTTATTTTGGTGATTACACAATCCCCCAGTTGTGGGTTTGCTAATTTAGAAGTATTCAATATTGACGTATGAATGATGGAACATTCCTCTGTCAGCCCTTAAATAGTAGTTGTATAGTTGATCATATCATGATCTTTTTAATTTTTATTCAAAGAATTGACAATTTTTAAATTATAATTAAAGTCTGATCAGTACATGTTCCTGGAATTCGGGTTTTGTGTTTGTTTATTTTTGGTATGGGCTGGCCCTCCCACCTCCAATACGCAACAAACCTGATTCAACAAGATCTTCGAGCATGACAGCAATTTGTTTAGAACAAGTTCATTATTACGTGGTAAACGGTTTAATAATATGTTAAGTGAAAAAAAAAAATTAACATATGACAAGAAATTATTGAATCGAAACGCCTCAGTAGTTGTGAACCAATTTTATGTGAGTCTTTCTCTTCATGCATGTGTTCATTATTTTTGCCTTTAATTTTTATTTTCTTAAATAAAATGACATTTTGTGGTAAGTCACGGTTATCCATCATTTTCGAATTCGAAAAGGCTATGGAAAATTTCACCTTGCCAATGGACACTGTCAAATAAACTCATCAACTCAGAGCATCGAACGTTAAACCTTAAACATAGTGCGATTGGGACAAACCACATATTGGCTAATCATAATAATTAGTATTAAACCGGTCATATATAGAAGTATAACGTAAAACATATCTATTACAAATAAAAAACAAATCGTAGGTAGGTGGGGGCAAACAATAATTTTTCTTTTTACCTTTTGATTTGCTTTGCTTGTTGGATAATGTATAAGAATACAATGGAAATTGTAAACAAATAATGGAATTCTCATAATGACATAA
The DNA here is from genome assembly GCF_042453785.1 of Malus domestica. Taxonomy (NCBI): domain Eukaryota; kingdom Viridiplantae; phylum Streptophyta; class Magnoliopsida; order Rosales; family Rosaceae; genus Malus; species Malus domestica. The sequence continues at coordinate 23,925,719 of NC_091673.1, forward strand.
TAAGGATCAAGATTCCATGTTTATTTAAGCGAAAATGAATTTTCCCCGCCCTTTTTTCTGGTTGTTGTTCCTCCAATTTTTTTTTTTCATTAAGATGAGGTTAATAAGGTAATTAACTAACCACCTCCAAGTCACCAACTTTCATCTTACATAAACTTGTCCGTCTTTTCCAAAAAAAAAATAAAAATTGTCCATCACGTATTTAAATTTTGAGAGAAAATTGTTTTCATTATGTACATGCAAAATCACATGAGAAAAGAAAAAGAAAAAAGAAAAATATTATGGCTGGAGCTAAGAATTCAAAACGGATGGGATAAAGAATGAAAAAATTGCACTCAAAATTTTACTTTACCCTCTAAATTTTATTTTGTTTCACCTTATCCCTATATTCATCATTTGTGTCGTGTTTTATCTCATTTCATCAACTAAGTTAACCGAGGCGTTAGTTTCATTGACATTATAAGACGTACTCTTTGGTCTTTTCAGCTCGTGTTACATTTGAGACATCTGAAACTACAAAATTCCCTATGGCACAAAAAATAAAAAAACAAATCCCTGCCAAAGTTACCCAAATTTCCTCCTTGACAATGCTTTTTGGCTCAAAATTTCTAGATTATCATTAAAATTCACAATTTTGCTAACTATTCCTATATTCAATGATAAAAAAAAAAAAACCAAAGAGCCTTGTTGCGTAATCGAAATTAACGCCTCCTTCAACCCTCTCTCATTCCTCTAAAATACCCTAGATCTGAAACTTTCAACAGGAAGCGCCCTTAATCCGTCCTCCAAAAAACCTAGATATACAACTTAACAGATGTCGTCCCATTGCTCCGGCTTGAGGCCATTGGCAGCCTTCTCGCCTCCATCCTAGCCTTCCTCCCCTCTATCCTCTTCCTACCCCTTCAACCCATCTTTTTCTTTATTCTCTACTCACTCTTCTCTTGTCGTTGACTTTGGCTTGAGATGTCCTATGCCAACCTCCTCTATGTGTTGTCCTTACGAACGATGGGTGACCCACTTGTTTCTGCTACCTACGCTCATGCCAATTTTGTACCAACGTCTCTTTTGTGGACACATCATCCGCATTAGTGTAATTTTCAATTAGTTATATGTGTGTTGCTTCGACAATTTGTTTGAATTGCTTCGGTGATCTATGTAGCCTCGCTATTTGCAATGGTTTTGGATGAGGAAATCGGTGCTAGGTTTGTCACATCTTTCATATTTGTGATAGATTTACTTCTAGACTCTTGGTTCTAGTGGTTTATTGTGGTGGGCATATAAGGGTATAAAATCTTTTCCGTTTTCAGCCCATTACACTAGAGAAAATGTACCCATCTGACACCTCTTATATTTAGTTATTCTTGTTAATGAAACAACGTATCGCTTTTGTAAAAAAAAAAAAAATCATTATGGTCCCAATAAACAAGAAGCCTACCAATTAGAATTTAGAAGTGAATTGTAATGACCCATCCCCAATTATTACGATTTTTATAATTTTAAAAAGTGAATTTACGAAAATGCCCTTCGAGGCAAAGTGTTGACTCTGGTTGACTGCCGTGTCGTGTCATGTAAAATTCATTTTCTTGGTGTATTCTCGTAGTACCCATCGATACGGACGCGTGGGCGCAAACGAAGCACAATTTGGAGTTATAACGAATGAGATATTAACGTTTAAAGTTGGGGACATTTTAGTAAATTAATAATTTCAAGAAAATTTCAGATTTTTGGAGAAATTTTTTGGAATGCCACATGTGTGGCCCAGATTAAAAGAAAGAAGTAATTGGCGGTACAGATGCTGTATAAAGGAGAGAAAGGAGGGAGGAACCAACCAGTGAGAAGAGGGTAACCAATGGGTGAGGAGAGAAAGGAGGAGAAGAGAGAGAAGAAGGAGGCATGTGATTAGGATCCTTCGCCCATCAACCTGTGCGACCTAACCCGTCAGGCAGTTTGCCGACACATTTTTTCGTCGGTTTTTCAGCGAAATAAAACCTCCCATCTCCCCTACATGAATCCCCTACCTCTTATCTTCCAATTCCACCAAAAATTAGAGAAATTTGGGTGTGAATTTGTGAAAAACCGACGGCAGGGCTACAGACTCATGGCCGTCATTCCTCAAACCCTGAAGCTAAATCCTTCAATTACGACCACCAAAACACTCATCTGGAGTCCAGGAACAAAGCCCAAACAAAGTTTGGGGGCATCGAAACTGCTATGAGGGTTTGGATGAAATAAAAGCTTTTCCAAGCCAAATTGGCCTTAGTCACAAACGCCGATCGTTCGTGACGCCTTGACGTTTATGCTATGGAGTTGTAGTGCAGACTTTAGGAGAGTGGGCTTTTTATTTTCTATATATACGTATATATGTTTTCCATTTTCCCAGAAATTGTTGGATTTACGTTTTAAATGCCATGACAATTGCATTACATTTTAGTATGTGCATTACTATAGTTATGCATATTATTGCATGACGCTTTGGACGCCCATGTAAGCTTCAGGTGAGTATATATTGATGGTAGTGATTGCAATGTGTATGGTATTGTTTAGAGGCAATTAGCGCTCATTATCTTGCACCCCGGTGTTAGTGCTCCGCCTCGGGCCAGGGCCAGCCTTCACGTGATCGTTCACCTCTCACACCGTACGCTCACCTTGGATCCAAGGCAGGTGCCAGCCTGTCGTACAGACCACATTAGGTGGTTCTGACTTGTAGGTGACTTGCGATTTATCGCACAACCTTCACGTGATCGTAGCACTTGAGCGTATCTATTTACACCCAGCCTGTCGTACATACCACATTAAGTGGTTTTGACTTGTGTGCAAGAATTGGTTAATAAGTTATAGGTTCAGCCGTACAGGTCACGTTAGGTGACTCCGGCTGACATATCATTTTACGTTGATTTATTTCACCTGGCTTACATATTTCATTGTTGAAATGCTATGACATGGCATACTTGGTTTTTACTGGCTTTGTGCATTGTTTTTATGTATATACGTAGTATTATTTTCTGAAAAATTATACGGGTTTTACGGTGAGGGGTTATTTTTTTTGGAAAAGAGAAATGGTTTTCAAAAAGCTTTGTTTTTTCCCACTCATGTTTTCTGTTTTACGCCCCTCCATGTTTTAGATGCCGAAAGTTCGTATCGACGATGATTCGTGGTGAATCTTAGTATATGTGGCTACCTCTGAGGGTATGATCTTTACCAACACTATTGTACTTTACTTATGCTCTGACATCGCGTGTGAATGGGTTCATTCCCGCTCACAACGCACTATGGTCTTTAGACACTTTTAGATTTAAATTTATTCACATTTTCCACATCATTATACTTTATGGCTTCGTCACCTTCCATGTGTCGACCAGCACAGTTCGATTCGGAGTCATAATGAACATTCCTGATCGGGGTGTGTCATGAACTCAATTAGGGCATGTATATATGTTTGCACACGTGAAGCTGCTTAAAATTTCATACTTAAGTAGAAAAGGAAGATGATGAATAATAATTATATGGGTCCAAACCAAATGACACAAGAATTACCTTCCAAGAACAACTCATCATGCATGTGAAACTTATTGATGGGTCTACATCCATCTACTCACAACATTTTGAATCTTATATTTTTGTACGCCTTTTAAAATTAACTCCAACCAAACCTTTTTATTGCTCGAATAACTCCAACCAAACACTCACTACGCATGGACTCTGCATGGACATGGATCACCCAACAGGATATTTTGTGGGTTATAAGGATGAGGATACTTTTTGGATTTTCTTTGTGAGGATAAAAAATCACAATGATTTCTAGTCGCATAATATACAATAAACAGATAAAATGCTAGGATCCTTATATGCTTGACTCTTAATTTAATTAACAGATGATTAATCTTAATTTCCATAACATTTAAGTAAAGTTATTCATTTGAAAGGGATGAAATGAATCAAGTTTGCCCTAATTCTGTTTCCCACAAAAGCGGAAGCAACTCAAGCAGGAGCTGTGAAAGTCATCTGAAAAAAGGTCATGCATCATATGAGCAGACTATACCTGACCTTATCGGGATTCAGGAGTCGGCAGAATCTGAAACAAGACCTGATTTAATAATTTAATATTTTTTTCCTTTTGAAAACAAGGGGCCACACATGACATGAGGTTCCAAATTGTCCACCAAATCATACAGCTGGAGCCCATCTCAACCATTTTTGTAGTGATTAATTTCATGGAAAATGACTTCGGGAAGGGAATTGTATATTATTTCATCATGTTGTGTAATTATAAATTATTTAATTTTTTTATTTAAAATTAAATATAAATAGTATCTAATAAAAATTAATTGTATAATGTATGATGAACGACTAGGATGTGACAATCTCTAAAATCCTCACAAAGTATATTTGGAGAGGATCCCTTTCCTTCTAGAAGGGGAGGATAATACCATTATTAGGGGATCCCAATTATTAGGATGGGAATTCTCTCCTGATTTTTTTTTTGTGAGGATTAGAAAATTATTTTATTGTGTTTGTTAATTGTATATTATGTAGTCAGTTTTCGTCATGTATTATTTGGCTTCAATTTTAAATGAAAAAATTCAAAATAATTTATGATCACAAGATAACAGATGAACGGACACGATGAACTGATCATCGGGATTCCGAATAGAATCCTCCTCCCATTATTATTCGTGTTATGGAGTCGGTCGACAACGTACATATCACGGACTAGTTCCGAGTTTTATGTTGCATCTCCTTAATATTGGAGACTTTAGTGATATTGTATCATAGAAGGAGAACATATACTAAGCTCTATAACATGGCATACACCGGACTTATGTGAAGAGTTTGATCTGCGGTTAAGTATTCAATAATCAATACAAATTTTATTGTTATACGATACATCTCCAAACTTTAATTGAATTGGAACTTTAATCTTTCAACTAAACATCCATCAATATCAATCCCTGACTTGTAGAACAATTAGTTATTTTAGGTATCTCTGTTGGAACTTTCATAAAACAATTAGTCACAAATTTTAGGTAACTTGTCAAAATGTAAAACAATTAGTCATTTGAGATGAAAAATTCTAATTCTATAATCTAGAAGAACAATTGTTTTATGTTGATGCACAAAATCTGTTCGATCTTGGACCAAATTAGATCGACCATAAATCACATATACAAGAATACATCGATATATTTTGGTTCACCCCAAGTTGGGAAAACATTCACGTTGGTGTAGATCCGGTTTCACTATGTAAAATAGGAGTTACATTGTAAATAGAGGATTGTTGCTAGGGCGGTTAGGGCTTGCCATCCTCCTAATGAGGGTGAGGGATCCTTTTTATAGAACAAGCGTTTCCCTCCCCTCTTACATACTTCATGGGCTAAGTAGTAAGGACCATCTATGGTACAACATGAGTCCCCCAAGTCTTCAGTCAAGAGAGTATTTTGGTTGAAGACTTCAAATGTAGTCCATGCGTGGGCTGAATTGACCAGATGTCGTCTAGAATCGATACTTCAACATGAGGCGGTGCTCAACGTGAAACAATACTTGGCTAGAGGCCGTGCACATTGCGAGGTTGCTCGACTAAGGACGGTGCTCGCACAGAGGCGATTGATCGGCTAGAGGCTATGCTTGTTGCAAAGCAGCTAGGTTAGTGGCGTTCCTCGTTGCAAGTATGTCATTGATGTGAGTGTGCACTCAATATGAGTTGATTCTTGACATGAGTTGATTTTGCTTGTTAGGTTCGCATTTGAGTCTGTGTGTCGAGTTCACAAGTTAGGTCCACACATAGGGTCTTTAAATAATTGTTTTATTTAAGCTCCATAGTTTAGCAAAATGTAATTAATTGTTTTATTTAAACAACTTTTCATAGTTAGGAATAAATAAAAAGGCTTTTTAAAAGTGTGATGGTTCTGAATTCAATGATGTCATTTGCGGAAAGTTCATGCACTAATCAATGACATGTTTATTGTTTAATACAATTTGTTAGCTTGATAAAACTTGTCTTTTGTTGGGATGCTTTGAAATATTCCTGCGGCCCAGCATTCCTGTCCTGTGACTCCTAGTTGCACAAAACATTAAGGATTGAGTGGTTCATCTTTAAACACTCTTGTTTATTTAGACACCTAATTTACTTCTGCACAATTTTTTGGACGCCCAAAATAATTTTCTAAACTTCTAAAAAATACCCTTTTTTCACTTTTTATTAATTTGTTTTCCTCTCAACACCCAATTTTCATTTTCTTTATACCCATTCTCCCTTCCCATCATATCGCAGATATCTCGACTTAATTGCCATAATTAGATCCAAATAAGGGCCATGCTCTTTGTTGAGGTCCAAAAATATCACATGCAAGCCCAATCAAATCTCAATGCTCAATTATCATACAAGCCTTACATGCCACGATTAGGAATCGAGAAGGGGTTATATTTGTAATCATGTCATGCTACGTTAAACCATGCATTTGTGTAAATCACAACACGCTCATGCAAACGCATGCATATTCGTCACGCCAAATTTTATCATGCTAATCACTATTGATACTAAAATAAGCCCAAGTCACATGCCCGGGCTTGTCAAGTGACTTGTGGTGTAGATGGTTATAGAAATGCATTGGGCCTATATAGAGTCAAGATTATAAAAGACTTTACGTTGCTTGGGAGCCCAAAGAGCCAAGCCCATCTACGTGGGAAAAGTTTGAGAGAGAACCTGCTTAGTTTCCTCCTTTCCCTAGCAAGCTAACCAACTTATTTAGGAATGAACTGAACTCTAAGCTATAAAGTTACGTGAAGGTCCAACAGAGTATGCTTTTAATTAGGGGTGGTTCGGTATGAGATCCCAAACCAAAAATATTGGGGACTGGAATTTGAAGACCAATTTCAAACCAAAATTTTGGTATTCCCAATTTTCGGGATTCTCAAAATGTTTTCCATATTTCAGGATGTATCGGAATTGGGTTTTGGGTTTTGGGCATAAATTTGAGATTTTCGGGTTGTGGGATAAAATTTGGGCCCTTGGCTTAAAATTTTGTTGCCCAATTTCATATCTATTGAAATTTAAGTTTTTTTACCTATTACCAATTTGAAATTTCTTACCAATTGAAATTGTTTGTACCATACTTGACCAATCCCGAAACTACCGAGCACCGGCCAACGCTATACTGTCAAGGACCCAGAAGAGTTCCCCTCCGACCAGGAGGCCAATCACTACTCGACACATGTCAAGATTAGAAGCCAATCAGAGCGCAGCACGTGTCGACATCAAGAACCAATCATAACATGACACATGTCAATGTGACAAAGCTACAAGTTTTTCTATAAATAGGGGTCATTCCCCCACAATATTGCCTAATGCCATTTGTGTTAAATCATTCACAAGAACTCACTAAATTGAGAGCTTGATCCTTTGTACTTGTGTAAGCCCTTCACTACTAATAAGAACTCCTCTACTCCGTGGACGTAGCCAATCTGGGTGAACCACGTACATCCTGTGTTTGCTTCTTTGTCTCTATTCATTTACGTACTTATCCTCACTAGTGACCGAAGCAACCAAGCGAAGGTCATAAAACCTGACACTTTCTGTTGTACCAAAGTCTTCGCTGATTTTGTGCATCAACATTTGGCGCCGTCTGTGGGAAACGACACTTATTCCTACTCTCTTCAGCTGTGTCAAGCTGGTTTCTATCATTCGTACACTTTCTTTTGATCAGGCATCCCTCTCCAGCATGGGAAGCGAAGGAAGCCACAGCACACAGAATGACACCCCCCTTGCACATAGTGCGAAACAACGAAAGAAGGAAGGAAAACGAGTTCTTCTTCAAGCTAAAGTCGATGAGTTGGAAGCTCAGAACAACAAGATAGCAATGAGGAATGAGGTCCTCCAGGAGCAATATGAGAAGCTCTTCGAGACACTTCACGAAGCTAGGCAAGCTCAGACACGCGAGCTTGTTGCCCCCGTGGAAGTTAACCATCAACTGGGTGCCCTCCAACATGGAGGGTCACATGCATTCGACATAGATATCCCTGATAGGGAACAAATTACCCCTCGATTTGATAATCAACATGAGGCTTCTCTTAACTCAGTTGCTTCGACCCGAACCATGAGAAGCGGAGGGAGACACCTCTTTGCTGAAGGGGCAGAAGGATCGAAAGCCGTCTTTCGCGATTGTCGGGATTTCCTGAAGCAACGTCGAGAGAATTCCATCCATATAAGCTCAAAGATCAATGACCCAAGGATTTCTGAGAGACTCGGTCCCCTGCCACGGCCCGAGCCGGCCACCAACTTGGGGAAGGTGCAACAAGTCCTAGAGAGACATGAGGGTACATGGGACTCAGAGGTGTTCCGACAGACATACCCTGGAAGCCAGTACAGCGAGTCCAGGGAAAAATCACATGCCCTTGATCAAACCTTCCTAATTCCAAGAGGAGATGGAGATTTACGAAAGAAAGCTCCAGTGGCACATAACTCCGCTCAGGACCCCATTGTCCTACAACTTCTTGAGGAAGTAAACAAGTTGAAGGCTGAACGTCAGGCTGAAATACCTGACTGGAACCAACCCAGGCCTGGCCCTCTTACAAGGAGGATCCTCAACACCCCCCTTCAAGCAAAGACAAAGCAGAAGCTTGGCTTGCAACTTTATACTGGAAAAGAGGACCCGATTGAGCACCTTAACCTCTTTGAGTCCACCATGGCATACCGGATGCACACCGACGAAGAGCGATGTCTTCTCTTCCCCTTCACCCTCTCTGGCGGAGCTCTAAATTGGTATTGTCGTCTTACACCTGAGACGGTAGACTCATTTGAGGAATTGAGGAAACTATTTGTTTCCCAACACATTTTCCAAACCGATCGCTTGCACTCTGCAGATGACCTGTACACTATCCGCCAGAAGCCAGACGAGTCATTACGTATGTATGCTGGCCGCTTCAGCCATGAATACTCCTGGTGTGCCGAGGCAGACGACAAGACTGCCCTCAAAGCCTTCACGGCAGGCCTACGTGATTGTTTCTTTAAATACATGATCAATGCCAATACTTGGAAGACTTACTCTGAGGTGATGGCGCAGGCTTATAACCATGCCTCCGCCGAGGCAAAGACATATCAGGAGAAACCCCCTCACCCAACGCCATGGAGGAAGAACTAGCAATAGCTAAAGTTCGACGGTTGGGAAGATCATCCAATGTTTCTCTAGTACAGGACTCTAACAAAGACCCTGAAGACTCCGACATTGCAGACTCAGACTTAGAGCTAAAGCTAGAAGAGCCCTCATCACTAGAACTTCCAGGCTCTGACATCTACAATAAGAAGAAACAAATTCTATCACTACATGCATGATCAAAACATAAGGAAGTTCCTATATTACCCACAGGAAGATGGTGCAAAGCGATGCCGGAACCCTTCTCAATCAGAAAGCAATCCGTCTTCCACAGTCACTACAAAACAAGCAAATGAAGACCGTGTCAAGCGCCAAAAAAAAAAAAAAAAAAAAAAAAAAAAAAACAGCTTCATCCAAAAAGCTTCACCCGAAAAGCTTCACCTCCAAAACTTCACCCAAAAAGCTTCATCCAAAAAGTTTCACCCAAAAAGCTTCACCTAAAAAAGCTTCACCAAAAAAAAAACTTCACCTCCAAAAAGCTTCACCCACAAAGCTTCACCTAAACAGCTTCATCCAAAAAGCTTCACCCGAAAAGCTTCACCTCCAAAACTTCACCCAAAAAGCTTCATCCAAAAAGTTTCACCCAAAAAGCTTCACCTAAAAAAGCTTCACCCAAAAAAAAAAACTTCACCTCCAAAAAGCTTCACCCAAACAGCTTCACCTAAAAAAGCTTCACCCACAAAGCTTCACCTAAACAGCTTCATCCAAAAAGCTTCACCCGAAAAGCTTCACCTCCAAAACTTCACCCAAAAAGCTTCATCCAAAAAGTTTCACCCAAAAAGCTTCACCTAAAAAAGCTTCACCCAAAAAAAACTTCACCTCCAAAAAGCTTCACCCAAACAGCTTCACCTAAAAAAGCTTCACCCACAAAGCTTCACCTAAAAAGCTTCACCCACACAGCTTCACCCAAAAAAACTTCACCCGAAAAGCTTCACTTAAAAAAGCTTCACCTACAAAGCTTCACCTAAAAAAGCTTCACCTACAAAGCTTCAACACAAAACCTTGCTCCAAATAAACAAATTTTGTTCACAAAACCCAAGATGCCCTTGAACTTGTACAAAAACACTTGGGTAAACATAAACATTTTTTGTTTTACACCCACAAGGGCCCAAAATTTTCCTTCTTATTTATTCACTTATATATGTTCCCAAACATATTATAATAGATCCAACAACAAGCCAAAGTCCCAAGTTTCATAATGGACAAAAGTACAAGCAATTCATCAATAATGAAGGTGCTACAAAACTTGGAATCTGCCCCAAAATAGAAATCCAACCTAAGAGACTTTTTCTCTCTCTTCCTCTTCCGCCTCCTTTCATCTATCAAATTTCTGCAACCTCTGCTCTTCTCCAATGGAGCTGAATTTTGGACACCCTATAGTTTTTGAGCATATGAACAACTTTCAAGAAGGAACCATTTCTGTTTGAGCGACGGAAATTAAAGTGTTGAAGCTCCAAACATGACAGTCGGATTCTTGCAGATTTCGAAGCTGCTGTGATGTTTCGAAGATCTGGAAATATTTAACCATTAGTTCATTCTGAATTTTTGATATGTTATGAAAGAGACGATGAGGAACAACTTCAATGAAGAAAGCATGCTGATCTGAACAATAGAAAATGGAGTTTCGAAGCTCACAACAAATCTGACGGGTTGACAGAAAAATAATAACCAATCATTCATCATACCTGAATTTCTTGAGTTATACAGCTCCGAGGGATCTCAAATTTGGATATGTTGTAGTTCACAAGCTGAGGAACAACTTCAATGAAGAAAGCATGCTGATCTGAGCAAGAGAAAATAGAGTTTCAAAGCTCACAACAAATCTGACGGGTTGACAGAAAAATCATAACCAGTCATTCATCATACCTGAATTTCTTGAGTTATACAGCTCCGAGGGATCTCAAATTTGGATATGTTGTAGTTCACAAGCTGAGGAACAACTTCAATGAAGAAAGCATGCTGATCTGAGCAAGAGAAAATAGAGTTTCAAAGCTCACAACAAATCTGACGGGTTGACAGAAAAATCATAACCAGTCATTCATCATACCTGCATTTCTTGAGTTATACAGCTCCGAGGGATCTCAATTTTGGATATGTTGTAGTTCACAAGTTAAGGAACAACTTCGATGAATAAAGTATGTTGATCTGAGCAAGAGAAAATGGAGTTTCGAAGCTCACAACAAGTCTGACAGGTTGACAGAAAAATGATGAACAGTCACTCATCATACCTGAATTTCTGGATTTGTACTGGTCCGATGGATCTCAAATTTGGATATGTTGTAGCTGACAAGGTGAGGAACAACTTCGATGAAGAAAGTATGTTGAGATGAACAAGAAAAAATGGAGTTTAGAAGCTCACAACAAGTCTGACGGGTTAACAGAAAATTGATGAACAGTTACTCATCATACCTGAATTTCTGGAGTTATACTACTCCGATGGATCTCAAATTTGGAGATGTTGTAGTTCACAAGATAAGGAACAACTTTCATGAAGACGACTTTGCGATCTGAGCTATAGAGAATGGTGTTATCTTGCATCCACTCAGGCTGATTAGTGGAAACGAAAAGCAATTCCACCAAAGAAAAGATGAAAAAGAGAGAAAAGCTACTAATTGCACTTAATCTTGTCTAGTCAATAGCATGCAGCATCAAACACACAAAAGTTGGAAATATTTTTAGATAAGGCATATGCGAATGTGTGACATCGAAACAAGGATTCGTTACTTTGACAAATTAGTAACAAGCGAGACACCTCATTCGGCAACTCTCTTCGCCTGAAGACTTGGGGGACTCCCACCATATGCTACTGCACCTTAATACTCGGCAGTCTCACAACCACTCAGTGACTTGGATTTTTCAAGTCTCCAACCGAGAAGTTTTCCTCACTCGGGAAATTAAGGGAACACTACCTCAAACTACATGCTTCACTCACAAAGCTTCAACAATACAGGTTTAAACAAAAGCAAAAATTCAAAGAACTTTATGAAGAAGGCTTTGGTGTATTTAACACAATATATTGAAATGAAGCAAAGCTTATTTATTAATATTTTCGATAAGCCACAAATATGTACATATACATAAGTCAAAATAAACAAACAAAAGGGAGCCTTCACAAAGGTTGCTTAGGGGAAGTCTCAGCAGTCGGTAGAGCCCCAGAAAGAGAAAGCACCGGAGGGTGGTTATCCGGAGCCTCAGTACTTGACAAAACCCCAGAAGGAGGAGGCATTGGAGTTTCATCATTTGAAGCTTCATTACCAGGTACAGCCCCAGAGGACGAAGGCAATAAATGCCTTTGGAACAAACCCACAAACCGCTGATGATCAAGTAAAACCTTACCATCAGATTCCTTCATCTGGTCAAGCTTCCTCTTCATGTTTGTAGCATAGTCATGGGCGAGCCGGTGCAACTGCTTATTCTCATGCTTGAGCCCTCTAATCTCCTGTTTGAGACTCATCACTTCAGCAGCCAATGATTCAACTTGGCGGGTTCTAGCAAATAGGCGTTGGGCCATATTAGACACAGAACCTGCACACTGAACACTAAGAGCCAGAGAGTCCTTAACAGCCAACTCATCAGACCGTTTGGAAAGTAGTCTGTTATCTTTGGGAGTGAGAAGGTTCATGGCCACCACTGCAGCGGTCATATCATTCTTCATCACAGAATCCCCAACGGTAAGAGGACCAGTAGGGGATATGAAGGATGGGCACCATATGTTGTCTGGAGAAGGCGTGGCTGTCTCTTCTCCAAGGTTCAGGTCAAAACGACGGTCGGAGGGTCCAGACATTTTCAAATGTGTTGAAGAGGGAAGAGGTCAGACAAATCAAGATCTTAGAAGTGCAAGAAATGAGCTTCTACTGGTAGAGATTCAAGTGTGCTGTGGAACTTAATGCCAGCCTCTATAAAAATCTGCACTCGACGGAGCTTCAGAAATCGAATAGGCGTTTGCTTTCTCAAAAGCTGGGCTGCTCAGAGACCACGAGGGCCGATCTCAGAAATCGAAGAAGCACCTGCTTTTTCAGCCTCGTCAGCACCTGTCACATGCACACTCAGCTTTGCGGAAATTACGGGCAATCTGTCGAAGATTTCTGGTGAAGTAGAAAGCACGTGAATCTTACTGTTCAATCACCGCTCTCCATATGCACCATCAACTCCTCGGGTACCACATATAACTTTATCAAAGATCTCTGACAAAGTTTAGGCACGAGAATTTCGAAGTTCCAGCTACCCTACTATTACCCATAAGGGTAAAGGAACAGCACCACTGCTTGACAACTGGAAAGTCCCTATGTGTGTCGACCTCCGTGTTTTGCGGCAAGACAGGTTGGCAAGAACGTCCAACCTTTACTCACATTCGAGAAAAGACTCCCAACATAATTACTTTCTCAAAAACCGGAGTAGCACCGCTTTCCGAATCTCGAGATTCAGATCATCGACGGGATTGCTTGTTCGAAAACCGAAGAGGCACAACTCTCAGAACTTCGAGAGCCAGATTTCCTTAGATAAAGCTTGTCTGTAATCTTCACACGTAACATCAGCTTTCCAGATACCACATACCACTTTTTCAAAGTGCTCTGACAAAATTAAAACACGTGAAGCTGGCAACTCCCACTACATTGCTGTGACCAAGAAGGGTAAAGGAATAGCATTACTACTTGTTATTGGGAAATCCCTATATACATTGACCTCCCTCCTCAACGGACAGGCAAACCTGCAAAAATGCTCAACCCTTTCTCGCATTCGAAAAGGCACCCTCAACATAAACTCTCGAAATACTCAGCTTTATTTCCCCCCGATAATACCTTAGCAAATAAGCCACACCAAGAACAAGAGTATCTCATATCATCAGGGTCGAAAGCAAGAGTATCCCATATCATGCTTTCTCCCTATCTTTGTCTTTGTCCTTGTCCACACCTGCAGGACAAGGAGAAAGAGAGCAGTCAGTCGGAACCTGAAATCAAACCTCCAATTTGGAACTGACTGCCTGGAGCCTTTGCCTGGTTGCTTACTTAGCATTGCTCTCGAGTACTCATCCTCAACTGCTGTCAAGGTCACGAATTCCACCGGCAAATACCTCATGACAGTTGATCAGATATTGGCTCTTTACACTGAAGCTGCCAAGCGTGAATGAGTCACTATGAAGGAATGTTCTGAAGGACCATTTAAATGCAAAGGTTGCACACCACTTCTGCCATGCAAAAGATTGAAGCAGAAGGTTCAACGGTGAGCTGAAACAGATCACTACAGCACGACACCTTTCCATACCACATTCATTATTCCGTCAACAGCAAAAGTATCCCATATCATCAAGGTCGAACGTACTCTAGATTTGATGGACTTGTTTTGACCCTCAAATTTTTGAGTCGGCCTTATACTCTGAAGGGCACCAGAAAACCCTCCAGCACAGTTCAAGAATAAGCCTGTGGAAAGTTACTTCTTCAAAAGCAAAAGTATCTCATATCATCTCTTATCCATTTGCTTCTCCTTATCCTGGCAGTTGAATGAGAGACAAGGAGAAGGAGAACAATCAACCGGAAGCCGAAGTCAAACCTCTGATCCTGGGTTGCTTACTTGTAGTTTGACTGCTTACCTTGTCTGTCACCTCTTTCGGCAGATCTCCTAGCTCGGCGACTTGGGGGACTCCTACTATAGGGTTTGTATCACACTTGACTAAGCCCGAAACTACAACTAAGCTTCAAGTGAAATTGATACATTACCTTGTGCGTCAACATCAGCTAAATACACCATTCCCGGATGGAGGAAAGGTACTTCCAGAGAAGGGCAGATGAAGATCAGACCACACTTCGGTACTTAGAAGTTTCGTGATTACTCAAGGGATTGGATCTTGCAAGTCCCCAACCGAGGAGTTTCCCTCACTCGGGAACTTAGGGGAGCACTGTTTGTACCATACTTGACCAATCCCGAAACTACCGAGCACCGGCCAACGCTATACTGTCAAGGACCTAGAAGAGTTCCCCTCCGACCAGGAGGCCAATCACTACTCGACACATGTCAAGATTAGAAGCCAATCAGAGCGCAGCACGTGTCGACATCAAGAACCAATCATAACATGACACATGTCAATGTGACAAAGCTACAAGTTTTTCTATAAATAGGGGTCATTCCCCCACAATATTGCCTAATGCCATTTGTGTTAAATCATTCACAAGAACTCACTAAATTGAGAGCTTGATCCTTTGTACTTGTGTAAGCCCTTCACTACTAATAAGAACTCCTCTACTCCGTGGACGTAGCCAATCTGGGTGAACCACGTACATCCTGTGTTTGCTTCTCTGTCTCTATTCATTTACGTACTTATCCTCACTAGTGACCGAAGCAACCAAGCGAAGGTCATAAAACCTGACACTTTCTGTTGTACCAAAGTCTTCGCTGATTTTGTGCATCAACAGAAATATCAAATCATTCTAAGTCAAATTGACGTTCCAAAGTTCCAAACTACTTAATTTCATATTTCTATTTCTAATATAGTTTACTCTCAAATTACTTAAATTCAACATTCAATATGCGTGCAACCAAAATAAATATACATATATATTTTCAGTTCGGTATGGATCCCAAAAATTTCGGTATTATTGGTTTGGGAATTTTTCGATATGGGATTGGAATTTTTTTAGTTTGGTTTAGGATTTTCGAGAAAAATTTCCAGTACTACATTTAATGAAGAGAAAGGATGATTTCCCTTCCTAGCTCATGCAGAAGACGAACGCTTGAAAGCTAGGAGACACGTTACTAGAAGTGCCTGTGGAAGCCTGACTCAGGAAAACAACCCTTTTGGAAGAAGGTCCAGAATAGGCTTCACCAGACCCAGGACACCTAACTGTCTTGCACCAAAAAGGAAATGGAAAAAGAACTAGGGAGAAAGAAAAGGGAAGACCAAGCCACAAATAAAGATTCCTTAGGAACCCTAAAAGAGAATCATTCACCTACAAAAAGAGATATCATAAGCCATTAGAGAGAGGCATGATAACACAAAGGTTCAAACCCAAAGAGAGAACGTGAGAAGATTGTGCTGCACCACGCTAGGGAAATCTTTCTCTAAGTGCAAATATCCTTGAAACCTCAAGAAACATCACCTCTGCAGCCTGAGTGTTTTCCATGACCTTCCTCTAAATACCCTAACCATCTAAAGCCTTGTTACCACCCTAGGAAACTCAGATTGTCCAACCTAGGACACCATACAACCATTGGTTAGCACGTTGCCATTTCAAAATTTTACGGGTGTCTAAAAAAATAATTGTGTTTTTAAAAAAAAAAAAAAAAAAAAAATCACTAAGACCATCTCTAACCCTTGAGTTAAAACCTAAAATTTTTAACCCAAAAAATTTAGGTTTTAACCTATAAACAATTTTTTTTCCTCCAACCCTTCTGGGTTAAATTTTTAGCCCAAAATTATTAAAGAATGAATTTAGGTTTTTTTTTTTTAAAGTAACTTTAAAAAAAAAAATAATGTAGACTATCCTAAATTAATTTTATGAACATTTTAACTTAAAAATATTTAGATTCCAAAAAATATTAAAAAATCACTAAACTGACACCATGAAACTCGAGGAACACTATGAAAGAATATGCCACACATAAAAGAAATTTTTTTAATTACTTTAGCCGTTGCATTTAAATTTGGACCGTTAGAATTTTTTTTACCATTAGATTTGATCATATTAGATCTTAACTGTTGGATTCAATGAGTTTATATATATAAAACTACAAAAAAATACATATATATGGTGGCCCAACCCTACTAACTTAAGAGGAATCCTGTGCTAAATTTGCCCCAAAAAAGTTTTGTTAAAACTTATATTTGCCCCAAGGGTTGGAGCAAGTTGGGGTAGGTTTAAATCCTAAAGTTTAAGTTTTACTCCAAGAGTTGGAGTAGGTATAAGCACTTTGGGACAGTTTAATATATGGGTATAAAAGCATTTTTCATTTTAACAAAAGTGATGCTTGTCCAGAGATGAAACTTGAGTGTAAAAAACCACTTATAAAGATTTTGCTCAAAAAAAAAAAAAAAAAAAAATCTGGCAAAAACTATTAAGTTATCAATCTATTAATATTTTGACCAGAGTTTTAACATGTCACGTATGTATCAAGAGAATGTTAACCGAGTTTCCTAAATTTGCTTCATCCTGTGATTTTTATTTCTTCTTATTTTGTTATGAAAAAATGCATGGAGTAGTGATTTCTGCACTGACCTTTCGACCTTAGCAAGTTGAATCCGAATAAGAGCAGACCGTGTAAATAGCAGCAGCTCTATTTGTTTCTATTTGTGTGCATAAGCTCACGGGTTAGCTCAAGTGCTAGCAGGTCAAGACTCGCTCGGAAGAACATTGAAGAAATGATAAACTTCGTCTTCATCGATTACACCTACTTCAGTTGAGCAAACTAAGCAGCAAACTTGCTTGACAGTCTCGTTGCCTGCAGGAGCTGCTTCATTCTCAGAAGATTCTGTCCCTCTTTTGCCCTTTCTAGGTCTTGCTTCTTTTTCATGCAGTACTTCATCACTTCCAATCTTGCAGATCTCAACAAAAATTGCTCTGTATTGGGTCAAATACTTTTCATGCCTGCAAGAAATCGCGCTCAGATTAGCCACCTCAAAAATACAGGCAAAACCACCAAGGCAATCTAATCACTGCGTCCTTCAACGAGCTCTCCATAAGCGACCTTGATAGTCTCTCCTCCTGTCAATATGAGTTTCTTCATCAACTATGCAAGAAAATTAACAAACATATAGAAATCAGAGATTTCCAGGCCGCGATCACAGCTACTCCACCTCAAACAACCATCCCCATCACCACTACATACACATGAGTCTTCTTAGGTTGGTAATAAGGTTGTGCTATCAGTTAGCATCCATGTGTACTAATCTGCTGGGTATAATGCTTCGCTCGTATTAATTTGTTTTGTTTCATTTACGGCTGTGGTATTTGGGTTGATGATATTTTGATGAGCCCAGCATTATCTGGGCTGGTCTGGATTCTGGAAGGAATTGTCTCGTTTTTGGTTATCTTGGCCCATTAATGTAATCCTTCTATTTTGGATTGTTTTCGTCTTCCACTAGAATCGTCTCTTATTTGAATTTTTGTTTTGTTTTGAATACATCAATATTCTTACACTAAGAGAAGGAGGAGTTCAGCTAAGCCACATAATAGGCAACTTAATTTGGTATCGAATTCTCCATCCATGAGATTCGAACCTAAGACCTCTCATTTTCAAGTGAAGAGGAATACTACCAGGGTTTAGGAGAGAAAAATGGTTTTTAGAAGTCACTTTCCAAATAATTTTATAGGAAAAACCATATCATTTTATAAATTTTTAACATTCTTAGCAATCGTGGGCGTGGTCATATTGGCTAAATACACTTTGAAATTCTCCATTCAAATAAAAGAAGATCAAAACGAGGAGTGGTCATCAAACCGATCGAACTGATCAAACAGATCGGTCTGAATCATGTTCATCCATTGGATTTGCTTTTGACTAAGAGAACAATTTAAAAATCAAACAAAACCAAACTGATTTACTTTTGGTTAAAACCGAACTGAACAAAAAGTGTATTCAATTCTTAATTTATTTATTTTAAACATTTTGGAGATTTATATGTAGTTTACGTCTCAACATAATAATTATTATTTTATGCTTATGTAAGGTTATGATTAATTAATCGTTTGGTAGTATGTGAATTTTTAAATTGAAACATAGTTTTATTTGACTTGATAAATAATTATGTTTTGGAAAACTTTATCTTTTGATTGAATTGGAATGTGAAAGATGTGTGAATGTTTAAAAGATTAAAACTCTTGAATGTTGAACTTTTTCTATTTGTGTTGGACTAGGCTTAAACCAACCAAATCAAACCGATTATCAATGATTTAGTTCGGTTTCAATGGTATTATTGGTAAAGAACCAAACCAAACTATTAAATGATAATTAGTGTGGTAATAGTTTTGGTGTCAACTAAAAGTTTGGTTCGATTTCTAAACCATTTGAGTTTTTAATGATAAAAATCAAACCAACAACTACAGTTTGCCTTGGCTAGTTTGATCTTCATCAAACGGCAAGTTCTTTTGTACGGGTGGTCTTATGAGGCCATTTTGTCACAAAATAAAGCCAGTTGAATATATTTCACTATAAAGGTCTCAATTAGATGCGTGTGACTGCACAACCATGTGATTTGAAGAGCGACTTTAAAATTTTTCTCACCAAAGAAGAGATGCTAAATCCGTTTTTAATTGAAAAAAAGATGAAAGTGAAATGGGAGCTAGATTATAAAATTTAGCACAAAAATGCTTTTTCCGACCCATCCACAGTGGATGGCACAACATTTTGTATCTCGTTTCGTGGCCAATAACCTCCCACGCCAAGTGACACAGACACGGCTTTTCCCCTTCACTCAAAACCCAGACTCCTTTCGTCCCTGCCCTCCCTCGACTCTATCTCCTCATTCGACAGAACATGGACACCGTCGTCTCCACATCGGCATTACTATCCATCCCAGTAGCTTCACTCCCACCGGTTCGTACAATTACTTCAAGCTCTTACTCTAACAAGCTCTTCTCCGGCTTCTTCTACGGTTCTGGAAGCCGAATAAGACAAGTGGGTTTTCGAAACTATTCTTCTTCCGCTCGTGCAGTTCGCACAGTTCGCACAGTTCCCAAGTTTTCAATTGCTTCGAGTGCTGGGATTCAGGAAATTGACGAGACCCAGTTCCAGGATTCGGTTCTTAACTCGGACCGTCCGGTTCTCGTCGAGTTCGTCGCCAGTTGGTGCGGTCCTTGCCGCTTAATCTCCCCTGCTATGGAATGGCTCGCTCAGGTTCCTGTCTCTTTCCCTCTCTCTCTCTCTCTCTCCGACTTTTTGGAGCATAGTCATTGTTTGTATGTAGTAAATTTTGAAGGGAATTACATATTTTTAGAGAAAGAATACAAGAAATACAATGCTTAATTTCCAACTTAAATTGTATTAATTAGTAGGAATACAAATTTAGCTCAAGAAGTTGATTGGGTATGATCAAAATGTAATGAAGAAATGCAAAGGGGTATTGGTTGATGGAATCTACGCAAGTAACACACAAGAGAATAGTTTGGTTGGAGACTTGGAGTTGGGTAAAATTTTGTTTATTTATTTATGTGTGAGCCTTTCCTTTTCTGTTTAATATTGTATGCTTTGGAGTTGAACTAATGTAATAATGTGCAAGTGATAGGCCGTAGGTAATTTCTGTTTAACCAATTTGGGATTCCTTCTATAATAAGCACTTCTGCTCATACGAGCTTCCTACTAGAAGCACACCAAAACTTTTATTAAAAATCCAAGTGTTGCCTGAAAAAGCAATTGGAAGTGATTCGTTAAGACCCCATAAAGCTCCAACTAGTGCGTTTAGAATCTAGAAGCGTTTTCAGTTATTTATGTCAAACACTGGTAGAAGTGGTTTTGGTTAATTGGAAGCCCATTGAGTCTTTTCCAAAGCATTCGCAAAAACGACTCTAGTAGTCTCTCGTCCAGATACGATTTTTGAATTCTTGTTGTTCAAGAAACACAGAAGCGATATCATAGTCTATGTAAGATCATTTTGGACCTTGGAAACGTTGTAAAGAGATAGGGAGGACAAGTAGCACCTTCAAGATGTGGTATCAATTTGCCTTTTATTGTTGTCCAAACTAAAGAAGTTCTCTGAAATATAAGCTTATTTGTTGCACTCAGGAATACAAAGACAGGTTAACCGTTGTTAAGATAGATCATGATGCAAACCCAAAACTGATTGAAGAATACAAAGTTTATGGGTTGCCGGCTTTGATTCTCTTCAAAAATGGAAAGGAAGTTCCAGAAAGTCGGAGAGAAGGCGCAATTACAAAAGCGAAGCTTCAAGAGTATGTAGATGCTTTGTTGGAGTCAATGTCAGTTGCATAGTTCCAGTTCCATTAAATTTGAAGATATTCCAAATTCCATCAGGTTCAATCTGTGTAATATGAGTAATCCCTTCCTCTTTTTCTTTTCAGTTTCTTATAGTGTATTATACTTGCATTCGATTGTATAATTTGAGCTGTAAATTTTCAATCTGTGTAATAGAGGTCGCACTTGGTGCGATGGCAAGTGCCTTCGCCCATGAGCGGTAGGTCTCGGGTTCGAGACTTGGGAGCAGCCTCTCCATAAATGGGGGTAAGGCTAGCCGACATTCACCTCTCCCAGACCCTGCGTAAAGCGGGAGCCTTGTGCACTGGGTACGACCTTTTTTATCCTCTGAGTACATGTTGCCTTATTTTGTTGAATTAGTACTCTGTCTCCTCCAATTTTCGCTTCTTTTCTTCTCCACCTAGATGGGTGATTATATGGAAGATTACTCCGAATCTAGACTGTTCGCACATGAATGTACAAAGGGCGGTATATTAGTTGCGAAGTTGATGATTATCGACTGTATATGATCTACATGCTCATATAATTTGTGTTTGAAAAAGAAGAGTTGTGTATTTTTATTGATTTACAACTCGAAAATGAGTAGGACAAAACAAAGGGATTCACAAATATCATCCCCATATCCCCTAATTGTCTGTCTATCGGGATTGGTTTCTTTCCCTAGTCAACTTTTTGTTGTTATATCAGAACCCAGATGCTTGGATTTTTTACAAATCCCCCACTGTGATTTACTCAATCAAACTACAACTTTGTCTTGCCTACCAAAATTGACAGCCTCATCACATACTTGCCCCAGAACCAGTGAGCTTTCCAAACTCTATTCATCTCTTCAATCGGAACATTCTTCGTCTTGGGCAGGAAGAAAGCGATGAAGATGGTCACAATGATCACAAAACCGGCAAAGAAAAAGAAGAGACCAAACTTTAAGTGGCAAAGCATGCTGAGGAAGACGTGGCCAATGATAAAAGTGAACAACATGTTCACCGAGACGTTGATGGTTTGTCCGGCTGATCGGATCTCCAGAGGGCAGATCTCGCTCGGTACCAACCACCCTAACGGACCCCAGGACCATGCAAACGCTGCTACATATGCACAGATCGAGAACAAGATCCAATTGGCTTCAGTTTTTGTAAAGGATCCGACTCCGCTGAGACCAAACTTCATGCCTATCATCACTCCCAACAGCAATCTAAAATGTAAGTTTAGTAATAAAATGTCCTTCACAAATTAAAGCAGGCATGTGTTCCTGAAATTGATCATGCTTTTAAGTACGTGGCACAGGATCATCTGCACACCACCTTGAAGGAACAACACCCTTCTTCCGAACTTATCGACTGCGAGAATGGACACCAAGGTGGCAACCATGTTAACACCGCCGGTGATGACTGCGGACATTAGGGAAGCTTCGTCACCAAAACCCAAAGTCATGAAAAGGACAGGTGCATAAAACATGATTACATTGATCCCGGTGAGCTGCTGGAAGAAAGGAACGAGAATGCAAATGACGAGTTGAGGCCTATAGCGCGGCTGTGTAATGTTGGTCCATTGGTTTTCCACTTTTTGGGCATCGTCAGTAGCAGCAAGAAGGTCTTGGAACTCATTATCAACGTTGTCGGTGCCGCGGATTTTTTTCAACATTTTCTTAGCCTTCTCGGGGTTACCTCTTTCTAGGATGGAATTTGGAGTGTCGGGAAGAAAGATTGCGGCGAGAGTCATCATCGAGGAAGGGACGGCTGCTAGAGCAAGAGAGACCCGCCAGCCATATCCGCCCTTGACCTTGGCTGTGCCAAAGTTGACAAGGCCTGCCACTAGAATACCAATGGTGATGGGCCCCATGTTCAATGCTCCTCTAATCTTTGTTGGAGCCATTTCCGCTAGATAAACTGGTACGGACTGCAAATCACCATGACAATTTCGAATTAGTTAGCTACCAATCTAGCTCTAAGTTTCAAGAATGCTAGAGAGATCATATTTTCACGCAAAATTGACACGGACCACATTATGAGGTATATGTTGGTACATAACCTCTTACATAATGCTGTTTCAAATGCGTTATTACTATAAGGTTCGTGTGTTTTAATAAACGTGTAATTAAAGATAGAAGATATATTTACCTGATTAGCAAATCCAACACCAATACCAAGCAAGAGACGACCGATGATTAGAACTATAATGTTATTGGCAATACCATTTAGGATAGAGCCAAGAAGAAACACAAGGCCTGCCACAAACATGGAGATTTTCCGGCCAAATTTCCTAGCCACTAATGAAGCAAAGAAGGAAGCAACCAAGGCTGCAATGTAGAGGCAAGACGTGAACAATGTGAGGAGTTGGCTGTCAAATTTGCAGTACTGGTTTTGATTAGCAGTCTCATTCTTCATTTTATGGAACACAAATGGGAAGAACTTGCTCAAGAACGACTCCATTGAAGTCACTCCACCTGCATATATGCACGATATTCAAAACCCGATTAGTAGTTGTTTCTCTTAATGCTCTCAATTCTCTTAAACAAAGAGAAAATTACAGAACTAATTACCTGAGATTCCGGGATCATATCCGAAGAGGAGACCACCCATGGCAGCCACCACACAAGTGAATATCACAAAGATGGTGACACCTCCTTCATAGCTGCACCCTCCTCCGCCGCAAACATACGCTCCTCCAGCCATCACTCTACAAAGTTTTGACGGCTTAAAGCTCTTTGTAGTTAGAGAATATTAAACCAATTCTCACAAATCTTTTATAAATCCACTACAACAAAAAGAATGACTACAGAAAGATTTAAATCCCTTGAATATCTTTGTTATCTCAAATCCGAAAATGTCCCAAGTTTATAAAGGCTCCAAGCTGCAACAAAGCCAGGCTGCAGTTTCAACAACTTGACCTAATCTTCATTTTTCTAGTTTCTGAAACTCTATACCTCCTTG
Organism: Malus domestica; assembly: GCF_042453785.1. Taxonomy (NCBI): domain Eukaryota; kingdom Viridiplantae; phylum Streptophyta; class Magnoliopsida; order Rosales; family Rosaceae; genus Malus; species Malus domestica. The sequence goes on from NC_091673.1 coordinate 23,949,711, forward strand.
TTAATTTTGCCATATTTATGTATAAATAGTTGGACATGTTAGGATATGAGGATAGTACCGAAGTTCTTGTTTCGACTAGATTATGATATGTAGTTGTTGATATTACACCATTAATCTTGCTGTCAGGAGCTCTAAATTTGGCAAAGTGTGATGATTGATATATATGAACGGATATGGTCAAAACTCAAACCGTTTAACAGGCATGTAGTTTATGAAACGCCATAATAATATATCTTGACGATATAATTACTCATAATTCTGATGTTCCGTGATGTCGAGTCCTGGTGTGTGCTCCTGCTCGCCTCTTAATTTCTTCCCAGTGTTACTTCTCATGTTTATACTTGTATAAAGTGGAGTGGGATATCATGTTGTTTTCAGATAGTTTGTATCCCAAACAAGTTATTAAACTATGATATTTGTTATAAAAATTATTTGATTTAATTTTTTGCTTCAACTCGTCTTTTGTTATTGTGTACACATATTATACAGTACAATTTTCTTGTGCGCATGAGAGTCCTGTTAAATGTAATTAATATTCAGTTGTAATTATAAGAACATCAAATGTCATTTTGTGTAATATCACATTATGACTTGTGTGGCTTTGTGAAGGCCCACGTTGGTGTTTTCCTTTTTGTCTTGAAAAGCTAACACCGTTGGAGACAAGTAGGTGAAAGTGTGCTAAGGAATGTGGTAATGTATTGATAGAAGAGAAAATCTCTCTAAAAAAATCTCTCCATTGAAATCAACAAAGAAGACAAAGGCCAACCTTCTGGTTTTGTTGGCTCGTTGGCTCAAGGACTATTTTCCACATAAACTTAGTTTGTTATTTTCTTCTCCATTTTTATCCAAACCTTACACATCTCTTATGAAATCTTGAGCTGACGCGCCTCAGTCCTGATATTTAGGGATATCAGGGTAGACACATGCTTGCCGACACTTGAGGATGACGAAGCCATTTAAAACATGCATACCACTAAAAATAGGTATTTAGAAAGAGATACACTAATGCAGAACCGTGTTCAGAGCATTTAACTACTTAAAAATAATGTGAAGGAATTATAAGAGAAAGGTACGAACCGATGAATGGATCCTACCCAGAGGAGACTCGAAGATGCCTAAGTTTATAATAATACTAATAATAGGAAAATCATTTTCTTTATGAACATACTAACCCCCTATTTTGAAAACGTATATATATACTACATATGGATCTTTTTTTCTGAAAACCCTAGCATGCTATGAAACCATTCGTAAAACAAGTATGAGTAAAACCATGCTCAATAATTGTGCTATCATCACCCGAAGGAAAATCCATAAATCTTGTCAATACTGTACTCTCTAGGGGTATCATAGTCACTCGAAGGCAGTACTTGTCCATCACCAAAGGTGAAGCTGTACGACACTGGGTTACACCAGTGAAGAAACATGGTAGGCCTCATCACCCGAAGGTGAAACTATACGACTTCGGGTAACGTTGGAGAAGAAAATATATACATCACACATCGACACTAGCTGTGGCTAGTGAAGCTGTTCGACACTACTTTCGGCAGTGAAGCTGGGGGTATATCATAATATCTCATCTCATTCCTCATCAACTGTGTCCTATGGCCATAAACGTCATAATACCTGTGTTGGGTGGATGTGTTGTATGATAGCCCACTAGATAGCACCGAAAACATATCTCAAAAACTCACATCAAATCCGGAGCTCAAAACCTCAACACATATATCCATGATAATTCACATTTGTAAATCCATAGAATTCCATATATGAAAATTCCAAAATTCATAACCTTTGGCAAAACGTAAGTGAGATAAATCATATCTATCTCGTAAATCGTAAATATAGAAATTTGGAAAACAATATATAAAACATATTCAAACTATGAAGTGTGAAATGCATGCTAGTTCATGGGGAAGAGGGAATCTTGACGCCGTCATCGAAGTTGCGTGGTGACATAAACGTGGTTTGGCGCCAGTGATTGCAGAGAGAGGAGAAAGGAGAAAGGAGTTATGGGTGTATTAGAGAGCAAAAGTTGAGAGAAATGATAGGGTGTCACCGAGCAAGGCTGTGATAGTGGCCAGAGTAGGTGACTTGGGGAGAGGGTTGCCAAGATAAAGGATGAGAGAGAAAGAGAGGGAGCTCCAGAGATAAGGAGAGCTCCAGAGATAGGGAGAGAAGTCTGGGAGAGAAATGAGAGGGAGAAAGTTCCAGAAGATTGGGGAAGGAACTGCCATGTGTCAGCTCAGGGGTGGTCTAAGGTGGAAAATATCTCTACTTGAAAAATTACCAAAATGCCCTTACGTTTGGAATCCCTTAAAATCTTCGTTTCAGTTTCAAATTCAATTTCGCTTGCGCCTATGTGTTCCTAATGACAAGTACTACGGGGCTATGCCAAGGGAATAAATCTTACTTGACACGACGATGCGGTCAACAAAAGTAAACATTTTTGCCTCGAAGGGCATTTTCATAAATTCACATTTTAAAATTAAAAAACTTGTAATAATTGGAGACGGGTCGTTACATGAGCAAATATTCTAGCTTGATACAAAAGATCCAACATGGTATCAGAGCTTTGTTGGATTAACTAAGTTATGGGAGTTACCTTGTGTTCTTCAATTTGGGGTTCTATTTCTTAGAAACCCTAACTTTCAAATTCGAAGGAATCAATGGAAAATAGCAGCAACAAAGATAACAATCTCTCATCTCGAATATTTGATGGTGAAAATTATGATATTGGAGAGTAAAGATGAGGACCTTATTCACAACTTTTGGGCTATGGTCATTTGTCAGTGTTAGGGTTGTTGAACCGAAGGAAGGTGTGGAGCTATCTACAGCAGAGAATGCACTTTTAGAAGAAAATCTCAAGAAGGATGCTAGAGCTCTCTACTTCATTTAGAAATGCCTCTCAGATGAAATCTTTCCGAGGGTCTCGAACGAGATGAAATTGAAGGATGCGTGGGATGTCTTGGAGAAAAAAAAAAAAGAGGTGCAGAAAAGGTAAGGTCTGTAAATTTGCACAGTCTTAGAAGAGACTTTGAACATGCTAGGATGAAGGAAAATGAATTGTTGAAAGATTACTTGACTAAACTCACTGATGTTATAAATAAAATGAAATCATATGGTGAGAAGTTAAGTGATAGACGAATTGTTGAGAAAATATTGATTATTTTACCTCAATAATATAATTCTATTGTGAATGTCATTGAGGAAACTAAAGATTTGAGTTCCTTGTCTATTCGAGAGTTAAAGAGTTCACTTCAATCCCTTGATCATAGATTAGATAGGCATGCTAAATACTTAGTTGAGAGTGCATTTCAAGCACTTACAGTGGATGTGAAAGGAAGATAGTAGATTAAAAGGAAACCGAAGAGTTCATTTCAAGCACTTACAATGGATGTGAAAGGAATAGAACAGTGCATTTCAAGCATTTTAATCATTCTGATGATACTTGTTTGTTTAAAAGGAAACCAAAGTGTCCTAGATGTGGTCCTTTTGGCTATATACAAAAAAGATTATAATGTGAAACTCAACCAAGTTGCAAACTATGTAGAAAAAGAAGACAAAGATACTAGTCTTTTTTATGCGTGTCATCCAGCTATGACTGAAGACAAAGGAAATGATATTTGGTTTGTTGAGAATGGATGTAGTAATCACATGATTAGCAACAAGAATCTCTTTGTCGAGTTTAATGATATAAAGAAGACAAAGGTCAAGGTGAGTGTTTCTTATTGTGCAGCTGTACTCAGAGGTTGTGGCAATCAAAACGAAGAAAAGTAGATGATTTATCCAGGATGTGATGCTTGTACCTAAGCTTGATTAGAATTTGCTTAGTGTGGGGCAACTGATGAAGAGTGGTTACCATGTTCACTTTGGTGATGACTTTTGTGAGATATTTAATAAGGAAAACAAACGAAAAGTTATTGCAAGGGTTAGAATGATTGAGAATGCAATTTTTTCATTGACATTGAAGTATTCTAACTCGGTGGCAATGAAGGTGGATATAGTTGATTCATCAAGGTTATGGTATAGGAGGCTGAGACATCTCAATTTCCAAATTTTGAAACATTTTTAACATGTCATGGTATATGGGCTCCCTACAATACATGAAGCACAAGAAGCATGTGAGGGTTGTGCTATGGGAAAACAACATCGAGACTCATTTTCAAGAGATGGATCATGGAGAGCATCAAAACCTTTGGAGCTCATTCAGTCGGATGTTTGCAGACCAATGAAAACCGTCACTAATGAAGGTAACAAATACTTTTTGATTTTTGTAGATGATTCTTCAAGAATGACATGGCTTTATTTCTTGAGTCATAAATCATAAGTATTCTTTGTGTTTAATAAGTTCAAATCGATGATGGAAAATCAAAAGGGTTTGACAATTAAAGTTCTTAGAAGTGATAAAGGTGGTGAGTATACCTCAAATGAGTTTGGAAGATTCTGTTATGATATGAGACTTGAAAGACAACTTACTGCAACTTATTCACCACAACAAAATGACAAAGTCTATGTTACATGAGAAGGGGATGCCTTATGAACTTTGGGGGGAAGTCGTATATACTGTTGTTTACCAAATTAACAAGTCTCCAAATAAAGCTTTGAAGGACAAGACACCATTTAAAGCATACATGGCCGAAAACCATATGTAAATCATTTGAGAGTGTTTAAGTGGATTTGCTATGTTCACGTTCTTAAGAACCTTAAGTACAAACTTGAAGAAAACAATGAGAAGTGTATATTTGTGGGGTACAGTAGTCATACAAAGGGTTATATGCTATGTGATTTGGAGAAAAAAGAAAATTATCATTTCAAGAGATGTTTTCAATAAAAAAGTATTTTGGGATTGGAAGAACAAATCCACCCAAAATTCTTGACTCAAGTTAATGATAGCAACGAAAAATGAAGAGAATGAAGTTGAAATTGAAAATGAAGATCCACCACAATCTCATCCTCAAGAAGCAAGCTTTTCATCACCACAATCACAAGCAAGCTCTTCATCATCACAATCACAAGCGTTTACACCTAGCTTAACTCATACTAGGATGAAATGGCTTAGTGACATGTATACAAGTTGTAATTTATGTGTCATTGAGCTAGAAGGTTTTGAAGAGGCTATGCAAGATATAGCTTGGCAAAAAGCTATGGAGGAAGAAATCTTAGTGATTGAGAAGAATTCTACATGGGAATTGGTGGATAGGCTTTGTGACAAAAATGTCATAGATGTCAAGTGGATTCACAAGATAAAGTTGAATTTGGATGGTTCAATCCAAAAGAATAAGGTAAGGCTAGTTGCAAAGGGCTACTCACAAAAACTTGGAGTAGATTTCCATGATACTTTTGCACCGGTGGCAAGACGTGAGAGACTATTTGGATCCTAATTGCATTGACGGCTCAGAAGAGTTGGTATTTGCACCAACTAGATGTCAAGTTAGCATTCTTGAATATGTTCTGAAACAAGTAGTCTATGTTGATCAACCAAATGGTTTTGTTGTGAAAAATGAAGAAATGAAAGTGTACAAGTTAAGGAAAGCTCTCTATGGGTTGAAGCAAGCACCTCGTGCATGGTACTGGGAGATTGATGCTTACTTCATCAAGAATAACTTTGAAAAAAGCAAGAGAGACTACTTTGTACACAAAAAAAATGAAGGTAAATAAAACATCCTTATTATCTCCATCTACGTTGATGATTTGGTGTTTACTGGAAGTTGTGCAAAAATGATTTCTGATTTCAAGAGAGATATGATGAACAAGTATGAAATGAGTGATTTAGGCTTGTTGCATCATTTTTTAGGAATTAGTGTGTGCCAAACCTATGATAGCATCTTTATCCTTGAAAGTTGAATAAGTGGGTGTAAGTTTATATCTACACCTCTTGTTGCTAATGAGAAGCTACAAAAAGAAGATAGAAGTGGGGAGGTAGATGTCTTATATTTTAGGAGCATTGTTGGAAGCTTGATGTATTTAATTGTTACAAGACTAGATATTATGTATGTAAGTTCATTGTTGTCTAGGTTTCATAGTAAACAAACTTAGATTCATCTTGGGACTGTTCAGCATTTAAGGTTCACTGGATTTTGGCATTCTGTATGAGAAATGTTGAGCCAAAAGTAGTCAGATTTTGTGATAACGATTGGGTAGGTAGCATGGATGACATAAAGAGTACATCGGGGTATGCTTTTTTATTAGGGACTGGTGTGTTCTCATGGACTTCAAAGAAGCAAGACAATGTTGCTCTATCGACTGCGAAAATTGAATATGTATCAACTACTTTGGCAAGCACTCAAGCTATGTGGCTAAGGAAGATCATGAATGATATTGGTGAGAAGCAAGAAGAGTCAACTCCTCTCCTTTGTGACAACAACTCTGCAATATCAATGTCCAAGAATCTTGTCAATCATGATGCTACTAGGCACATCATAGATGTTGTTGAAGAAAAAGGTTTTAACCTAGTCTATTGCAGAACAGAGGAGCAAGTTGTTGATATCTTCACCAAAGCATTGCCAAAGATCATGTTTCAATGCTTAAGGACACTATTGGGAGTTCAACAACTTCACATTAAGGGGCAGTGTTAAATATAATTAATGTTCAATTGTAATTATAAGAACCTCAAATGTCATTTTGTGTAATTGTAGACATCGAAATTTCGGTGAAATAAATGTTGACCAATAGTTACAATTTCAACGCTCACGTGTCATATAAATTTTACACGTAGCGTGTGACTAAATGAAAAATCAAAATAAATCAGAAAAGTCATCAAGCAGGACACGTGTCAACACCTGGCAGAAACGATTTATTTCATCTGAATATCATATTCAAAATTAGGCCTTGGAAAATTCTATAAATAGAAGCCATTTCATTCATTTTGAGGGGACAAAAAAATTCATAACCAATTGATATTACACCAAAACCTTAACGCTTTGAAACTCTAAAGCTCTCAAGCAAATTCCGAAGGATCAAGAAAGCTCTCTTCGTTCTTCGTCAACTCAACCTCCAAGATCAAGCCTCGACGGCCCTTGGATCAACAATCATCCACCTTCAAGATCAAGCCCCAACGACCTTTTGAAGGAACTTCCACCAATTCAAGATCAAGCCCCGACAGCCCTTGAAGAAAACGTTCATCATTCATCATCCGTTCATCCTAAGATCAAGCCCCAACGACCATTTGGATCAACAACATCAACAAATCCACACATCCAACCGTTCTTCAAGATAAAGCCCAAAAGCCCTTGAAGATCCATTCATCAACTGTTCATCAAGATTAAGCCCCAAAGGCCCTTGAAGATCCGTTCATCAACAGTTCTTCAAGATCAAGCCTAAAAGCCTTGAAGATCCGTTCATCCAACCGTCCTTTAAGATCAAGCCCAAAAGCCCTTGAAGATCTGTTCATCACCTTTCAAGATCAAGCCCAAAAGCCCTTGAAGATCCATGCATCACCGTCATTCAAGATCAAGCCTCAACGGCCCTTGAAGAAACTTTCAACTGTTCATCCAAGATCAAGCCTCGACGGCCCTTGGATCAATTGCACATCCACAAATACACACCTTACGGAGATCGAATCAGAGGATCAAATTTGAGAGAGATTGTAACCCAAAATCATCAAATACAAATATTATTTTGTACACGTTGTTCTTATCTCATTTGTTTCAGGAAAATTTCGTGTTTACAAATTTGGCACGCCCGGTGGGACAATCTCTACCTCTCATCTCTTTGTCCGTTCAAGGAATCCAAACACACCTCAAAGTCAATGGCATCAAGCAAGGGACAAGTTGTTCTCGCAACCACCAAGGGAAGGATCCTGAGCACTTCTGCCGCGAACGAACAATCCATTGGCGCCACAACCGCTCATTAACATGCCACTTCAAAGTTGGTACTGTTAAATGAGCAAGAGGAGCATCAAAGGCGTGAGTCCGTCATCAACTTGACCTCACTGGGGGCACCGAAACATGCTGCTGAGGCACACAAGATGACATCCCAAAGCAGCCAACGATTTTCTTCGTCAGCATCCTGGATGTCTAAAGGAAAGTCACGTATATTGGTTGCACAAGTCATGACCATCGGCGTTACCTCTGTTGAAGAACAACTGGCTCAAATGAATGAAGCGATCGCAAGGCTAACACAGATTGTGGAAGAAAAAAACTTGCAAATCGCTGCACTCGTCAGCCGACTGGAGCCACATGATGGCGAGAACCCTGACCCAGATGATGATCCACTAAAGAGAGGAGCTAGCGAAGAAGAGGAGCCTCCGGTGGATAAAGTCGATGTAAAGCCGGAGCCAGACCAAGCAACGGCACTCATGGGATCTCTTTCTATCCAGCAGCTGCAAGAGATGATCACCAACACCATCAAGGCGCAGTACGAAGGGAGCTCAAATACCTCCGGGTTGTACTCGAAGCCTTATTCAAAGAAGATTGATGCCCTGAAGATGCTAAGGGGTTATCAACCACCAAAGTTCATGCAGTTTGATGGAAAAGGAAACCCAAAGCAGCATGTTGCACATTTCGTCGAAACTTGCAACAACGTGTGGACGGAGGGAGACTACCTTGCCAAGCAGTTTGTGCGCTCGCTGAAAGGAAACGCCTTTGAATGGTAGACAGACCTAGAGCCTAAGTCCATCAACAACTGGGAGCAATTGGAAAGAGAATTCCTTAACCGCTTCTACAGCACCCGCCGCATTGTAAGCATGCTAGAGTAGACAAATACGAAGCAATGGAAAGATGAGCTAGTCGTGGACTACATCAACCGATGGTGCACTCTAAGTCTTGACTGCAAAGATAGACTTCGGAGACCTCCTCGATCGAGATGTGTGTTCAAGGCATGTAGTGGGGATTACACTACATCCTTCAAGGCATCAAACCACGGACCTTTGAGGAGTTAGCCACCCGCGCCCATGACATGGAGTTGAGCATCGCCCATCATGGGAAGAAAGAACCGATCGCTGACTACAAGAACGACAAAGTTCTTGGGACAAAGGTGGAGAAGGCTGCGTGGAAATCCACTAAGGAAGCAATGACGGTCAACACAGCTCTCGTTAAAGTCTCTACACGAGGCAAGGTGATTCAAACCGAAGCTTTTCGTGATCAAGAGATGCGTAGACGCACTTTGAAGGAGCTTGAAGAGAAGACTTATCCATTCCCCGACTCTGATGTGGCTGCCATGTTAGAAGACTTGTTGGACAAAAAGGTGATTGACTTACCTGAGTGCAGATGGCCGGAAGAGATGAATCGTACTGACAGTCCAAGGTACTGTAAATTCCACCATTTCATCAGTCATCCAACGGAAAAATGCTTTGTACTGAAAGATCTCATCTTGAAGCTAGCACAACAAGGGAAAATCGAGCTTGACCTCGAAGACACGGTTGCGGCACACACTACTACTATCGTGTTTGGATTACTCGATCATATGCCTCTCCGAAGCATGCGTGACCATTCCCGTCAATGTTTAAGTCACACAACACCTCCTACACAACCATCACCGGGGGCAAGCAACCAAGATGCATCTACCGGTAATAAGGAAGGGTGGACATCGACGACCTACAAAAAAACGAGGAAGCCAAGACCATAAGCCACAAGGCCAAAAGAGGAGCCTAAACCCGCCCTTCGAACTTCAGTCTTCGACAAGCTGAATCATTCAAAACCTAGAATTTCAGCACTTGATCGCATCAGTGGTCAAGACCGAACTTCTGTTTTCAAAAGGCTTAAGACGCCAACACCGCAAAGATCTGTCTTTGAAAGGTTATCAAAACCCAAGAAACAAAGCGGCACAACTAGATCTCATCCGTAACGGTCGGCTTTGGACATACTTGAAGAAACTAAGAAGCCTTCTAGAAACAGGAAGACAACGCCAAAGGAAGAAAAGCTCGACAGTCTAGCAGGAAAAGACGATGTTCAAAGCTTGATTCCTTCAAGGATGAAGCGCAAAGCAACTTTGGAAGTTGACACAAAAGGACCACTGAAGGTAAGGAGGCGCACCATCATCTACACCGGCCAATCTTCACGACAACAAACCCAAGAGGACCGCACTGAAAAGGAGGCCCAAGAAGACAAAGAAGACGAAATCCCGGAAGAAGACGTCACTTCCGGCTTTGTCAACTTAAAATCTTCATCTCAATCGCTGGGGGCATGCTCCAAAACCATGCCAGTCAAGCCAAGTGAAGTTGAAGGATGGACTCATGTCACTCCAAAGAAACTGCACAAGAAGCATATGTCTTCTCCACAAGTGCACCAATCTGAAATAGGGCAAAGCAGCTTTCGCCAACCTCCAAAGCGATGTGAAAATGTTGAAGATGAGGAAATTTCGACACAAAGATCGACCACGCGCGATCTCTTCTTCCTCAGAAAATTATTCAGCTACTCGGTCAAGGCTCCTTGCTATAAAGATTGCGAAGAACGCCTCTCCAGGCAGCAACCATCTCTTCCACAAGTTCACCAATGGGAAATGGGGCAAAGCAGCTCCTGTCAATCTCCAGAACAATGTGAAAGTGTTGGAGATAATGAAACTTTGACACGAAGATCATCCATCCCCATCACAATGCATGACCTCTTCCCAGAAGACTTCTTCAACTACTCAGTCAAGGCTCCTTGTTATGAAGATTGCGAGGAACGACTCTCTCAGATCGATTGACCAACCAACTTCTGCTCCTTGTTTGCACGAGCCTAAACTGCACGAACCAAAGCTCCTTGTCCGCACGAGCCTAAACTATAGGACACGAGGCTCCTCGCCCGCACGAGCCTAAACTGCATGGCACTAAGCTCCTGGTCTGCATGAGCATAAAAGGAAACACCAAAAGCTCCTTGCCTGCATGAGCGGAAACTGCAAATGGCACCAAACGCTCCTGGCCCGCAAGAGCATAAACTGCGTACGGCACCAAAAAAAAAAAAGTATTTGAACTACGTTATGACTTGATCTCTTCTTTGGAAGAGTACGTAGGCAACTTGAAACCTCAAAACTTCAAGTACAGTTACATAAAAAAAAAGAATTTTATTACAAATACAAACAATATTCTTCCTACAAAAAAAAAAAAAAAGAAAAAAGAAAAAAAAGAAATATATATATATATATATATATATATATATGTACATATACATATATGTAAACAACTCCAAAAAGCCCAAGCTTTCCTCACAAAGGCAGGTCTTTTCTCCCATCAAGAGCCTCATCAACAAACTGCAGAAACCACATTTGCATCTCGGATTGCAGATGAGTGGCAAGCTCAACTGTGTCTTTCATTCTGTGACCCTTCGTCCACATCACCATCAACTGTTTCTCCTCGCGGATCTGGGAAACATCACTGCTAAGCACATCGAAATCCATTGCAGTAGCTTTCTTCATATTACTAAGCTTGGAAATGTGCAGCAAATATGTTAGGAACAAGGTTGAAGCTCCAACGCCTTGCTGGCTCTGTCGATGTTTTCGACGGCTTGAAGAATTGTTCGGCGCTTTAGTCTTGGAGGCTTACGCAAGGACAGATCCAATCCTTCGCGGACACCCAAAGCTCATTGACCTCCGGTATAAGGTCAGACACCCAAATGGATGGTGGTAATCCGCACTCTGGTCTTGCAAATTATTTACAGCCGCCTGTGTTGACTAATGCTGTTTCGCCTATGCTTGATTGTGGAACTAAGAGCCTTGGGAACACTAATCTTGTGGCATCTGCAATGCTTGCTCAATATGCTTTGTCCAATAATTTGCAGTTTCAATAAGCCGCAGTTTGTAAGTTCAAATGCTACTGTTAGCAATGAGTATGGGAGATCTGCGAACATAGTATTACCCACAACATCGCCATGTTCCCCACCTCCGCCATGAAAAAAAATAATATGATAATGGTGGACGGCCACCATGTAAAAAGAATATATATATATATATATATATATAATAGTAATAATAATAAAAAATAAATAAATAAATAAAGGGGAATGAGAGGCAAAGAAACAAAGCCTTTCGGTGCATAACATAAAGAAAGAAAATGGGAGACACCATGATGATGCTTTTCTTTCTTTTGGAAAGCAACAACATGGGGACAGACAGCAAGCTGCAGAAGTACAGCAGCATAGCATGGCAAAGAGGGCAGCGTCTCCGGCGTTAAACATTATCCTTTGCAGCAATTGGCAGTAGTAAGAAACAAGGCGAGCCCATCATCCTTCGCAGTGAGCATTATTCCTTATCGCAACTCAGCCCCCTTGTAGTAGCTTTTGTGCAGCAAGCGTAGCAAACGGCAACGGCAGTGCAACAACCCTTGTACAACAACCCTCATGCAGCACCAAGACTCACGGCAATGTCACTACCGAGGGAAAACTGTGAACAAAAGGCACTACACAGTAAAATCCCACTGCAGTCTTTTGCACAACACCATATGGTAGCGCACCACCGAGGGAAAGCTGTGAACAAAAGGCACTACACAGTAAAATCCCGTTGCAGTCTTTTGCATAACACCATATGGCAGCACAACACCATATGGCAGCGCACCACCGAGGGAAAACTGTGACCAAAAGACACTACACAACGAAACCCTGCTGCAGTCTTTTGCACAACACCACACAGTAAAAAGTAACGTTTTGCACCACCTCAAGCTCCAGCTGCTTCTGCACCTCTGCCATGGCTGCTGCCTTCGAATGAGATTGACAAAACTGAAGTTTGTCAACACACACACAAAGACCTCATCCGTCTCTCTCTCGTAGCTGCCAACAACTTCAAAGACCGCCGTCAAACGACTAGTCGGTCGTGAAGCTCGACTCATTGCACTACCTCCAAGCTCCCTGCTCCAAGCTCGACCTCGTGCCCTTCATTGCTGAAGCACCGGTGCCCCGAAGCTCCGTTCCATCTTCTGCCCATCATCAAAATTTATACAAAAAATATATATTAAAAAAAGGGATGGTGGAGCAAAGGTGGTGCCTCAGCCAGCACCATGAAAGAAAGAAGAAAGAAAATGATAGTGCATCAGCACCATGAAAAAAAATAATATAAAAAAAGAAGGTGGAATCTTGGTGCATCTGGCACCATGTGTGGAAAGCAAAGAAAATAATATATATATTTATATATGTAAAAGATAAAGGTTTCGAAATGCTGCATCTGGCACCATATGGAAAAAAGGATAGTGGGTGCATGATTAAAAAAAAAAAATGTAAAAGAATGATGGTGCATCTAGCATCATGTGCAAAATATATATATATATATATATATATATATATATTTATAGTATGAAAAAAGCCTCATTTATTGATTTCTCTGAAAATTTACAGAACTGTACATTTTACATCAGTAAAAAAAAAAAAAAAGAGCAAACAGGAGAGAGCCTTCACGAAGGTTGCTCGTGTGAAGCCTCATCACTTGGCGGAACTCCAGGAGGAGGAGGCACCGAAGGTTGATCATTTGGAGCTTCATTACGCGGTACAACCCCAGAAGATGAAGGCAAATGCTGTTGGAACAAACCCACAAACCTCTGATGTTCAAGTAAAATCTGACCATCAGATTCCTGCATCTAGTCAATTTTCCTCTTCATGTTTATAACATAGTTATGTGCGAGCCTGTGAAACTGTTTATTCTCATGCTTGAGCCCTCTAATCTTCTGTTTGAGACTCATCACTTTAGCCGCCAATGATTCAACTTGACGGGTTCGAGCAAATAGACGTTGGGCCATATTAGACATAGAACCTGCACACTGCACACTGCACACTGAGAGCCAGAGAATCCTTAACAGCCAACTCATCAGATCGTTTGGAAATTAGTCTGTTATCTTTGGGAGTGACAAGGTTCTAGGCCACCACCGCAACGGTCATATCATTCTTCAGCATCGAATCCCCAACGGTAAGAGGACCAGTAGGGGATATGAAAGATGGGTGCCATATGTTGTTTGGAGAAGGCGGGACTGCCTCTTCACCAAGGTTCAAGTCAAAACGACGGTCGGAGGGTCCAGACATTTTCAAAGGTGTTGAAGAAAGAAGAGGTCGGACAAATCAAGATCTTAGAAGTGCAAGAAGGGAGTTTCTACAAGCGAAAATTCAAGTGTGCTTTGAAACAAACTGCATGCCTCTATAAAAATCAGCACCCGACGGGATTTCAGAGATCGAAAAGGCGAGCTCAGAATTCAAAGAGGCTAATTCAAAAATCGAAGAGGTGCTAGCTTTCTCAAAAGCTGGGCTTGCTCGGAAACCACGGGCTAATCTTCTTTTCTAGAGGCGTCAGCACCCGTCACATGTAAACTCAGCTTTGCAGAAATCACGGGTAATTTGTCGAAGCGCCGATCCCAGATATCGAAGAGGTGCCAGTCTTTTTCAGCCTCGTCAACACCTATCACATGCACACTCAGCTTGGTGGAAATTACGGACAATTTGTCGAAGATTTCTAATAAAGAAGAAAGCACATGAAGCCATACTGATCAATCACTCAAATGGTTGCCGACACAAGTGAAAGAATAGTACCTCCACAGGTATTAAAGAACTTCCTATAACTATCCAACTTCACCCTCCATAGCAAGGCAGACATACATAACCTTTCTTCATCTCCGAGAATGCCTTCCCAACGAAGCCTCTCGAGTCACTCAGTGTTCCTTATTCCTTGGGGTACCTCTGTAAAAAAATGACATCAAAAGCAAAAGTATCTCATATCACCAAGGTAGAAAGCAAGAGTATCTCATATCATGCGTTCTCCCTGTCCTTTCCTTTGTCCTTGTTCTTACCTGCAAAGACAAGGATAAAGAAAGCAATATACCGGAACCTCCACTCAAACTCGGCATATGGAGACAACGTGCAGAAGGAACAAGCAGAAAAGAATGCGGCCTGCATAGTCAACTCAGCAGAAGGAGTCTGAGTTGAGGAACTCAAGAAGCTGCCACATCTGCCTGGAGAACAAATAAGGAAATGCGGCATGCACAATCAACTCAGCAGAAGGAGTCCGAGTTGAACAATTAGTGAGAAGAAGGGGTCTGAGTTGAATCCAAGAGCTCGAGAAGCTTCAACAACATATTGACGGCACCATCGTCGAAGAACAAAGCCTCGCTGTGCAACACTGTCAAATCGCCACCACTTCTTCGAAAGCAAGAGTATTTCATATCATGCTTTCTCTCTGTCCTTTTCTTTGTCCTTGTTCTTACCTACGGGACAAGGAGAAAGAAAGCAATCAACCAGCACTTGGTATCAATCTTCCAATCTGGAACCGACTGCTTGGAACCCTTACCTGATTGCTTACCTAGCACTGCTCTCAAGTACTCGTCTTCCACTGTTGCTGTACTTCCAAAAAAGCTGCCACATCTGCCTGGAGAACAGATAAGGCAAGTGAAAATGATACCTTGCAGTATGTGGAGACAATGTGCAGAAGAAACAAGCAGAGAAGAATGCAGCCTACACAGTCAACTCAGCAGAAGGAGTTTGAGCTGAGGAACTCGAGAAGATACCACATTCTGCCAGAATAATAGATAAGGCAAGGGAAAATGATACATTGAAGCATGTGGAGACAAGTACAACAAAGCATGTGCCGATTCATCCGCTACTTCTTCAAAATCAAAAGTATCTCATATCATCAGGGTTGCAATCACTCTGGGTGGAAGACTCGTTTTGACCTTCAAATTCTTGGGTCGACTCGCTAGGCGTTGTGGGCTGCACGTGCCGATTCACCACCCTTGAATCAAATCCTTAAAGATTAAGTCACCAACTGGAAAAAGAGCTCATCAATCTTGAAGATCATACCGTTGACCAAACTGCTTAGGTGTGAATTAGAAAGATTGAACAAAGCAACAAGCCGTCACCTTCACCTTGTGCTTGCTTGCCATGTGTTTGAGTCAACCTTCAAGAATCAAGCCTCAACGACCCTTGAAGAAATCTCCAGCCCAATTCAAGATCAAGCCTCAATGGCCCTTGGATCGACATCTACATTAAGGGACTTCAAAACGCATCTCCTACACGGGACAAGCATATGTATACGACACGCCTTGAAGTGGGGGCATTTGTAGACATCAAAATTTCGGTGAAATAAATGTTGATCAATAGTTACAATTTCAACGCTCACGTGTCATATAAATTTTACACGTAGCGTGTGACTAAACGAAAAATCAAAATAAATCGGAAAAGTCATCAAGCAGGACACGTGTCAACACCTGGCCGAAACGATTTATTTCATCTGAATATCGTATTCAAAATTAGGCCTTGGAAAATTCTATAAATAGAAGCCATTTCATTCATTTTGAGGGGACAAAAAAATTCATAACCAATTGATATTACACCAAAACCTTGAAGCTTTGAAACTCTAAAGCTCTCAAGCAAATTCTGAAGGATCAAGAAAGCTCTCTTCGTTCTTCGTCAACTCAACCTCCAAGATCAAGCCCCGACGACCCTTGGATCAACAATCATCAACCTTCAAGATCAAGCCCCAACGGCCCTTTGAAGGAACTTCCACCAATTCAAGATCAAGCCCCGACGGCCCTTGAAGAAAGCGTTCATCGTTCATCATCCGTTCATCTAAGATCAAGCCCCAACGGCCCTTTGGATCAACAACATTAACAAATCCACACATCCAACCGTTCTTCAAGATAAAGCCCAAAAGCCCTTGAAGATCCATTCATCAACTGTTCATCAAGATCAAGCCCCAAAGGCCCTTGAAGATCCATTCATCAACAGTTCTTCAAGATCAAGCCCAAAAGCCTTGAAGATTCGTTCATCCAACCGTCTTTCAAGATCAAGCCCAAAAGCCCTTGAAGATCCGTTCATCACCCTTCAAGATCAAGCCCAAAAGTCCTTGAAGATCCATTCATCAACAGTTCTTCAAGATCAAGCCCAAAAGCCTTGAAGATTCGTTCATCCAACCGTCTTTCAAGATCAAGCCCAAAAGCCCTTGAAGATCCGTTCATCACCCTTCAAGATCAAGCCCAAAAGTCCTTGAAGATCCATTCATCACCGTCATTCAAGATCAAGCATCAACGGCCATCGAAGAAACTTTCAACCGTTCATCCAAGATCAAGCCTCGACGGCCCCTGGATCAATCGCACATCCACAAATACACACCTTACGGAGATCGAATCAGAGGATCAAATTTGAGAGAGATTGTAACCCAAAATCATCAAATACAAATATTATTTTGTACACATTGTTCTTGTCTCGTTTGCTTCGAGAAAATTTCGTGTTTACAGTAATATTACATTATGACTTGTGTGGCTTTGTGAAGACCCACGTTGGTGTTTTCCTTTTTGTCTTGAAAAGCCAATATGGCTGCAGACAAGTAGGTGGTGTGTTAAGGAAGGTGGTAATGTATTGATAAAAGAGAAAATCTATCTTTTCTAAAAAAATCTCTCCATTGAAATTAACAAAGAAGCCAAAGGCCAACTGGTTTTGTTGGCTCAATGATCATTTTCCACAAAAACTTAGCTTGTTCTTCTCTTCTCCATTTTTTATCCAAACCTTGCACATGTCTTATGAAATCTTGAGTAAATATTCTAGCTTGATACAAAAAAATCCAACAAGGCCTTTTTTGATCAGGTGCGACTTAAACAAAAAATTCCTCTCATTTTTCACAATAACAAATGTTAGGTAGTTAGGAACTGCATCCAAAGTCTCACATTTTACAATGATAAAGTACGGGGAACTTGTGGCTCAAATGTTAGGTACATTTATATGTGAGATTATGTTCGATTTTCCTTTCTCACTAGATATTGCTTATATAAAAGCAAGTTTTAAAATGTAGCGAGGATGATGTCATTTCATCCAATATTTCTTTCTTATCCAACATTCCCCTCTGTGCTCCACAAAATGAAGAATAAGACTGATTAAATAGCTAATTATCTTAGGATGCTACCTTATTTTCTTTCTTATTAAGCACAACCTCTTGTTTTTAATCCACCATTGTTGTTACAAAGAAACTTGCAATTAATCAGGATTTTCACCATTAAGATTCATCAATAATTTTGATTAGTTTTGTTATACCACCAGGAAATAACTTTAATATCCAAATTTCCTTATTTACATGGCTTTTCCCATTGCGGGCCTGTCAAACTCTTTGACTACATCCATCCATTCCCAACTGGATACTCTTCAGATCCTTTTGGCGAAGATCTTGGGGATCCGTGAATCGTGTTCATTCATCGTACATCGTACGGTCAGTTTTTGTCAAGTACTGTTTGTGTTTAATTTTAAATAAAAATATTTAAAATAATTTCTAACCGCACGATGTACGTACGATGAACGAACAAGATTGGCGGATCCTCGGGATCCTCACAAAGAGGATCCGGATCCATCCATCCATTCATAATATAAATCATGTATATGTACATACACTGCCAAATTAATCTTATTCTAATCCAAAATCCAAACCAAGAATTTGCCATGATAATATCCTATCAAATTCAACTCTTCAAACCTAAATATGGCAAATACAAGAAGGAAGGAAAGAATTTCGATTAGGTTATTTAGTTGTCGGGACAGCCAATATTTAGTTACCTTTTGGTGCATGCATATGCCTTATAAACGTTACGTTTTTGGATTTTAGAGAGATTAAGGAACAAAGAGAATTAAATCATTCTTATCTTTCTTCTCTACCCTTGTTCTTGATAATTGGGTTTGCTTATAATTCAAAGAGGCTTTTAGGACTTCGAAACTTTGTACTGTGATGGCTGGAGGGGCTTTCGTTGGCGATGGCGGAGGGAGGAGCTATGAAGGAGGTGTCACCGTCTTTGTGATATTCACTTGTGTGGCGGCTGCCATGGGCGGTCTCCTCTTCGGATATGATCTCGGAATCTCAGGTAATAAATTGTATAATTTTCCCTTTGTTTAAGAGAATTGAGATCATAAAGTGAAACAAGTACTATTAAAACCGGGTTTTGAATAATCGCTCGTATACATGCAGGGGGAGTGACTTCAATGGAGTCGTTCTTGAAAAAGTTCTTCCCATCTGTGTTCCAAAAAATGAAGAATGAGACTCATCAAAACCAGTATTGCAAATTTGACAGCCAGCTTCTCACATTGTTCACGTCTTGCCTCTACATTGCGGCGTTGGTGGCATCCTTTTTGGCTTCAACGGTTACTAGGAAATTTGGTCGAAAAATCTCCATGTTTGTGGCAGGCCTTGTGTTTCTTCTTGGCTCTATCCTAAATGGTGTTGCCAATAACATTACACTTTTGATCATTGGTCGTCTCTTGCTTGGTATTGGTGTTGGATTTGCAAATCAGGTAACGCATACAAGTCTAAAGTGATTCTACACTTTTAGACCACAAATGATGTGTTAAACTACGTATCAAAGTATCATAATAATTGATTTCATCATAAAAGGACCTCATCTAGCGTATTACGTGGTTTGCCAATGTGATATCAAACATAATCACTTTATACCTTAGGCCCGAAAAATTTGATGAACTTGCGATTGACACGGCCCAAGCTAAAAAATTTAGGGTTGGATTCGGGCTACCTTAGGGCTAGCTAGCTAACTGATTCATAATGGCATGGTGATTTTGTAGTCTGTTCCTGTTTATCTAGCGGAAATAGCTCCAACAAAGATTAGAGGAGCACTAAACATGGGGTTCCAAATGGCCATCACCATCGGTATTTTAGTGGCTGGTCTTGTCAACTTTGGCACTACTAAGATCAAGGGCGGCTTTGGCTGGAGAATATCTCTCGCTCTTGCTGCCGTTCCTTCTCTGCTGATGACTCTCGCCGCAATCTTTCTTCCTGACACTCCAAATTCCATCCTAGAAAGAGGTCACCCCGAGAAGGCCGAGAAAATGTTAAAAAAAATCCGTGGCACAAACAATGTTGATGATGAGTTCCAAGACCTTCTTGATGCTACTGAGGCTGCCAAAAAAGTCGACAACCAATGGACGAACATCACACAACCAAGATATAGGCCTCAACTTGTCATTTGCTTTCTCATTCCATTCTTCCAGCAGCTCACCGGCATCAATGTGATCATGTTTTACGCCCCAGTTCTTTTCAAGACATTGGGTTTTGGGGATGAAGCTTCTCTAATGTCCACAGTCATCACTGGCGGTGTTAATGTGGTCGCTACCTTGGTCTCCATTTTCACAGTAGATAAGTTTGGAAGAAGAATATTGTTCCTTGAAGGTGGTACGCAAATGATGATATGCCAGGTACACAATTAATGACATGATCAATTCAATGAAACTAATTCATTATTACCAGCTTAATTTAAACAATAATAGGAAATGTCTCATTTTTTTTTCCTTCAACTAAATCTGAATTTCTAAAGTATATTTTCTAACTAATTAAACTTGCATTGCAGGTTGCTATCGGAGGGATGATAGCCATGAAGTTTGGTCTCAGTGGAGAAGGATCATTTACAAAACATGAAGCCAATTGGATCTTGTTCTTGATATGTGCATATGTAGCAGCATTTGCATGGTCTTGGGGTCCGTTGGGGTGGCTGGTGCCAAGTGAGATCTGCCCTCTCGAGATCCGATCAGCCGGACAAGCCATCAACGTCTCGGTGAACATGTTGTTCACATTCATCATTGGTCAAGTCTTCCTCAGCATGCTTTGCCACTTAAAGTTTGGTCTCTTCTTTTTCTTTGCCGGTTTTGTGTTGATTATGACCATCTTCATCGCCGTCTTCCTCCCAGAGACTAAGAACGTTCCGATTGAAGAGATGAATATAGTGTGGAAAGCACATTGGTTTTGGGGCAAGTACATCCCTGATGAGGTTGTCATTGGTAGGCAAGTTTGATTGACAAAATAAGAGTTGGATTTGTAAATAATCCAAGCACCTGGTTTTGTAAATAATACAAGTACATCCCTTGTACTCAATTTTTGGGTTTTAAATCAATAAAATCACATTTTATTTTCTTTGTCTACCAAATGGGTTTGATATATAACCAATTACCTAATAGTATAGGCATACTCTCTCTTCACAATTCACAATGGAGATGTCTTAAATTTGAATTCTCCGTCCGCATTTTATTAAAAGAAAGAAGATTTGATTAAAAAGAAGGGAAACGATTTGAGCACAATAATTTACTATTTTGCATACTTTTGTTTATTTATGTCTTCTAATTTTGTTTTACTTTATTCAATCTAAACGCTAAAAGTAAACAAGAGTCTACGAGGAGAAAAAAATGTGCTAGAAGTAATGTCAATCATATATATGTGCCAATACCTTGTTGGTTGTCAATAAGGTTTAACATAGACGTGATTTGAATTAATCAATTAGTACCCAATCATTAGATGAAAAGAATTTGCTGAGCATATTGGTCAGAATTTTAGGAAAAACAAAATCTGAACTTTAAAGATTTTTCTAGATTTTAATTTTTTTTAATTTTTAAAATTTTTTATGGCAAAAAAACAAAAACCGTTTGATTAAGTAGCTGAAGGACTATATAGTCCACGTGGTCCTCGAGTCTTGCTCACTCGGCTGACGCGCCTCATTTGGTGCGTGAAGAGACGTCATCTACATTATATTGCTTTAGACGCAATCTTTGCCAATCGAGTTTGTGGGCTCCATCTGTTGCCAATTGCAAGATTGGGTCAGTAGAGATGAGGGTTTTAAGAGCAAGTCCACCGTTGGTGGTTGCTCGGGGGACAGGCTCCAGGAAAGGGCTGAGGGCCGGTGGGAGGAAGTCTAGTGTTGGCTGGCGAGGGAGCCCGAGTAGGCCCGAGTGCCAGACCGGTGGATTCATGCCAGCCCTAGCGCCTAAGGTGGATTTGACGTCAGCTGACGTCAGACGCCTTTTTTAATATTTTTTTTCTGTCAGGTTCTGCAGGTGCATCCAGGATGGCGGTGAGGCGGGTGAGGGCATGAGGCGGGTGGGATGGGGAGTACGGAGGTGCGTCCAGGACGACGGGCGGGATGGGGAGTACGGAGGTAGGGGTGAGGGAGGAGGCGGGGAGGGTTTGGGGGATGGTGGTGCTGATGAGGTGAGGGTGAATGCGAGGGTGAAGAAGGTGAAGAAGAAGAGGAGCCACGATGAAGAGAAGAGAGAGAGAGAGAGAGAGAAATAAATAAAATAATAATATTTTATGGATTGGGTGAGAAAAAAAATATTAATATTTTATTACCAATTGCCAGGGGAAGGGTTCCAAGGGTGGAGATGCAAATGGCAATTACTGTTTATTAAGGGCAATTACTGTTCACTAGGTGGATTGAATAGTGGATTACCAAGGGGGAGGGCTCCAAGGGTGGAGTTGAGCAACTCCAGCATGGTCCATTGTCTCTAGGGCAATCTACTATGCTATCTATCCAGTGAATAGTAATTGTCATTAATGAACAGTAATTGCCTTTTGCATCTCCACCCCTGCACTCAATAGCACTGGCAATTGGTAATAAAATATTAATATTTTTATTTATTTATAAAATAATACAAAATAATTTTATTTGTAATTTCGGATAAGATTTTTAATCGTTTTCGTTGCGCCACGAGTCATTAATCGAAAATAATATAGCAATAAAATATTATTATTTTATTTATTTATAAAATAATACAAAATAATTTTATTTGTAATTTCGGATAAGATTTTTAATCGTTCTCATTGCACCACGTGTCATTATCCAAAACGACAATTATTGGTGATGGATTTTTGATAAGATTTTTAATCGTTCTCGTTGCGCCATGTGTCATTAGTCAAAAAGACAATTATTGGTGATTGATTTCCGATAAGATTTTTAACCAATCACGTCGCGCCACGTGTTACAATCTGTTTACAATCTTTGATGATAGATTTCCACAAGATTTTTAACGAATGACAGCATGCCACATGACATTATCTACAACCTAATCCTTTCTGAATCCTCCATATAATCCATCATCCATCCTAAAAAATCTCACACCAATTTTCTCAAGATCTCTATCATTATTCATAGTTTCCGCTTCCTTATTCACCTAAATTTCTATCATTATTCATAGTTTTTGCTTCCTTCTTACAATGTCTTCTTCTTCCTCAAGGATGATGTGGGAAATCGATCAGCAAGAGGAATAATTGTTTAACCAATCAGAAGGAATGTTCAAATGCCAGGCGGCCCAAAATCAGAGGGAAGAGGATAAGGAGAGTAGACGGAGAGACGACGAATCAAGAATGGCAAGAGCCTCACATCCCGTTGAGTCATCCAAGCTATGGTTCAGATCTGCAGGCCCAGCTGTGCTGTAAACATTGATAGAGACAAGCAACGACGATGTGAGTATCTCTTGGACGATTATTTTGTCCGTAACAGTGCATTCCCTGATACGTACTTTAGACGTCGTTTTAGAATGGAACGTCATTTGTTCAACAAAATCATGGGCGCTGCTTGCAACCATGATTCTTACTTTGTGCAAAAGTCGGATGCTTTTGGTGCTATGGGTCTCCTGCCTGAGCAAAAAATTACTGCTGCCTTGCGGATGCTTACGTATGGAGCATTTACAAACTAAGTGGACGAGATAGCGAGGATGGGAAAATCAACCATTCTTGGGTCCCTGATGAGGTTTTGCTCAGCAATCGAATCTATCTACACCGTAGAGTACCTCCGGAAACCTACTAATATGGACTTGGAAAGGCTTCTGAAGAAAGGGGAGATGCGAGGTTTTCCAGGGATGATTGGAAGCATTGACTGTATGCACTGGACTTGGAAAAACTGTCCAAGTGCATGGCAAGGTGCTTATGGGGATAGAAAAGGATAAAAAAAGTATCATTTTGGAGGCGGTGGCATCTTTTGATACATGGATTTGGCATGCCTTTTTCGGGGTTCTAGGAGCTCAAAATGACCTCAACGTGCTTGCACAATCCCTAGTGTTCAACGATGTCCTGCAAGGATAGGCACCAAAAGTGACATACTATGTCAACGGACATAAGTACGACGAGCCATACTACCTAGTAGACGGCATTTACCCAAGGTGGGAAACATTTGGCAAAACAGTGCCATGTCCGCGAAGTGCAAAGGAAAAACACTTTGCAAGCTGTCAAGAGGGGTGCAGGAAGGATGTGGAGCGTTGTTTTGGTATCCTCCAAGCTCGCTGGGCGATTGTTAGGGGTGCTGCCAGAATATTTGATTTAGATTTAGAGTCGCTTCGATCCATCATGATGACGTGCATCATTCTTCACAACATGATTGTGGAAGATGAGTACAATTATGATATTGTTGATGAATATGAGCCAGACATGATGAATAATTCCAAAACACAAATATATTGTGCTCATGACGCCACCGAAGAACCCGTGCAACACGAGCCATTAGAAAGGGATGGACGTTACAATGATAGGGTCATTCAACGATATACTGTAATTCAAAGGCCATATATGCACAATGCTCGCCAAATTGACTTGATAGAGCACCAGTGGGAATTGAAACAAGCTGAAGATGATAATTAAGTTCATTAGTGTTTGTTTTTATTTGGTGTGTTTATTTAATTTTATGTGGTGTGTTTTTTTAAGTTCATTTAGTGTTTTTTTTTGGGTATGTTGATGTAATTTGATTTGGTGTGTGTTGATGTAATTTTATTTGGTATGTTGATGTAATTTTATTTGGTGTGTTTCAATGTGTTTTGAATAAAGATTCTCTTAGTATAAATAAATTACCAAATTAAATAAATAAGAAATTACAACCCAAATTGATTGGAAAATTATGGGCTCCGATTACAAACAAAGTGATTGGAAAATTATGGGTTTGTGAATGGATAATCATCACCTAACCAATTTGTGGTGCTAGGATGATCTTCTCTTGTGGTGCTAGGATGATCTTCTCTTGTCGTGCTAGGACCATCTCCTCTTGCTCTCGCTTCTCTTGCACGCCTCCTTCGTACCATGTCTGCTTTCTCTGACTTCCAAAAATATTTAGAGTTTAGAGACTTCCCTTCTAAAGGCTCCTTCGTAATGTCACAATCTCGTTGAGCCATTCTTTCTTCTCTAACCTGTTCCCTTTCTTGCCGAAGTAGTTCTCTTTCTCTCTCATTAGCTTGAAATTCTTTCTCAATAGCTGCAGCTTTTGCATCCTCTCTAGCCTTATTAGCCATAAATTTGGCAATTTCCCGGGCCAAACTCAATTCACCTTGGCGGGCAAGTTCTTCCATATACTTTGCATAATCATTCTTGGAAGCATTACCTTTTCTCTTTGAAGCCTTCCTACCTTGTTGAGGCCTAATTGGAAAACGGGTTACCCCAACGCTTGTTCAACGGGGGCATTTCAGGCACTTCTTCTGTATCATCTTCATCATGATCATGTGAGGCATGATCGGGGGTAGAGTGTAGATGGGTGCTGTTAAAGGCCACTTGTGGACCGATAGACACAACTTTGAATTTAGGACAATCTTTGACAATATTCCAACACTCCCACATGTTGAACGATTTGTTTTTGCTTGTGGTTTTGGCATTATACCAAGTTTGTGCTTAAAGGTCCTACACAATGCGGGAGAAGAAATAATTATAATCAAAGTAGGTAATGTAAATTTGGGTATGGTACAAACAAATAAAAAATATATTGTTACCTGATCCGCTAAACTTTCCCCACTTCGAAGATTAGCACTAGCTTGTGCCAAGGCGTCTCTCCACGTACTAAACGATTTGCTCAGTAGTCTCCAACGACTGGACAAAGATTCTTTGGTTCTTTTCCCACCAATTTTCTCAAGATAATTGGTATGAATAAGACCCCACATTTCTCTCAACTGCATCTCATTACCCGAAATTGAATCATGAGTAACTTCAACCTAGCTAGTACACAATGTAACATCTTCAGTAAGCGTCCAATTCGTACCTGCATCATTAGTCATTTTCTTGGGAAAAAATTGGATTGAAACTTTGAGAGAAAGATAGGTATTTAAGAAAAAGCAAATATATAAAATTAGATTTATAGAAAGATAGAAAAGTAGATTATAGAAAAGGTAGGTATTTAAGAAAGATAGGTATGAAATTGGATTGAAACTTGACAATATATGAAATTAGATTTATAGAAAAGTAAATATATAAAAGTATGAAATTGATTTCAAACTTGACAATATATGTTGAATTTATAGAAAAGTAAATATATAAAACTATGAAATTGGATTGAAACTTGACAATATATGAAATTAGATTTATAGAAAAGTAAATATATAAAAGTATGAAATTGATTTCAAACTTGACAATATATGTTGAATTTATTATAGAAAAGTAAATATATAAAACTATGAAATTGGATTGAAACTTGACAATATATGAAATTAGATTTACAGAAAAGTAAATATATAAAATTATGAAATTGAATTCAAACTTGACAATATATGTTGAATTTATAGAAAAGTAAATATATAAAACTATGAAATTGGATTCAAACTTGACAATATATGAAATTGGATTGAAACTTTGAGAAGATATGAAATTGTGGTGTGAGGTAGAAGATAATGAGAAGGTATTTATAGAAAAGTAAAATCAATTTTTTTTTTTAATTTTTCAAAATTTTTTTTTGGATTTTTAATAATTTTTTACATTTTTAAAATTTTTTTATTCATCTAATTAATCTATATCGTTGGATTTAAACCAATTTGAATTCCAACAGTCCAGATTGTGCCACGTGGCACAACGGTTACATTTCTGATTTTTTAACTATTTTTTAAAAAAAAATTAAAGTCTAATAACGTGGAGTTGATCTCAGA
The DNA here is from genome assembly GCF_042453785.1 of Malus domestica. Lineage (NCBI taxonomy): Eukaryota > Viridiplantae > Streptophyta > Magnoliopsida > Rosales > Rosaceae > Malus > Malus domestica. The sequence continues at coordinate 23,976,236 of NC_091673.1, forward strand.
TCTAACGGGTGATATTAAATGAAGTTTTTATTTTTTTTTTTACCGTTGGAAATTCAACGGTTCACAATTTATATCCGTTGAAATCCAACAGCCGTGGGGAAGCCACGTGGCTCCCCAACGGTAACAAAACAAATCTGCGCCGCGAGCCCATTTTTTGATTTTGTGTCTCTTGACGCGCGCTTGAATGGCACGCGGTTAATAGAAAAAAATTAATAAAGGCGTCTGACGTCAGCTGACGTCAGACCCATCTCGGGCTCAAGGGCCGACACCAATCCACAGGCCTGGCGCTCGGGCTTGCTCCAGTTCCCTCGCCAGCCAACGCTGGCCTTGCTCCCTCGGGCGATCCGGCCCTGTTCCTCCCACTGTCCCTCCAGCGATTCATCCCGCTGGAGTTGCTCTAAGTGGCTTTTGTCTTTTAGCCCAATTGTTTGGGTAAAATTCAACCCCTGGACTTATTATTGGGGATGTAGGACACTTGTAGCCTAAATTAAGCCAAGAGCTAGGTATCTATGTACATCCGAAGCCGGGATGCATCGCTGAAAATAAAAAAAAATTAGTCGCACAATATTCTTTAAATTAATAATTTTTGATAGCCTAAACGTAGTTTTTGTTGGAAATTATATATTATAATGTGAAATATTTTAATATATAATTTTAAAAATTGAATGAAGAATAGTGTTAACCATCTTTCTTAGAAATGTTATGTTATTTTGGTGCATTCCCTTGATAAGTGATGTATACTTATAGATGAAAATTTACATCTTTTTAATAAGGAATAATTGGGTTCTATATAAACCCATGAAACCATTGGTATTAAATGAAAGAAAATTAGAGTTAGTTTTTACTCTTGAGAAATAGTGTTTCCCCACTTTGTTTCTCTCATTCTTAGTTTGTTAAATTCCGAATCGTGTCTTTAAAGTACGAAATATAAAAAGTTTGCTAGAGTTTTAAGATTAAAGTGCTTTGACTTCGGATTATAGATTGTTGAATTTTAGAAGATGGACGCCTACCGAACTACAAGCACAATATGTGTAGGGGCGAAATTCTGTCTTTAGGACATTGCATTTATGCAAGCCTCAATCTCCAAGCTTGTCAATATTTCTAACTTTCTCACTAGATGTTTATATTAATCTCATACATAATTGATGTTGTGATTCTCTTTATGATTATTATTATTAGAATTTTATTGTTATTTTCTTATTTTCTAATATTACTCCAACAGTCCTTGAATAGATTTAGTCCACCATAACTTGACACCTTAGAGCACGTGTTAACGGTGAAATGAAAGGTAGGGTTAGGGCTGCTCAATTGCCTAAACATACAAAAAAGAAGGTCCATCGATTCAATATATATGATATTTGTGAATATTAACGCCCTTGCCCTTGTCCTTTTTCTTTCCAAAACGGATAGACTTGCACAAAAATAATTCTTGTTTAAAATGAATAGTTCCTTACTGCCTTACCTCTGTCGTTGAGGTGCTTTTAATAGATAGACGTTGACAATAGAACCACGCTTTTCTTGAAATGCACTGGAGCCCAATGAGCTATGAATGATAAGATTAAAAGCACACCACAAAGTAGCACACAAATATCCTATTGATTTTCCTTATTAACACTAAGATTTGTCAATTGTAGCATATGAAAATAAGGGTCTTTCACGCAGAAAATTGTTTTATCTAACTACTTAAAATGTCACATAAACTGGGCTGCTGTCCTTACTGGCCAGCCACCGAAAAATAATTATTAGACCAACTTCCACTTATCTAAATTCTACAAAATTTTATATGAAGACACTAGACACACAGAGCTACGCTCGCACAATTGTTTGGGATTTTTTGAGTTGATTTGCTATTTAAATTAAATTGAACAAAAACAAGACAGAAACAGATTTTAAGTAGTTCACAAATTAAGAAAAACGAGTTAGGGGAACTGCTATCCACCACCCTATAATCATGCAAATATGTTATGTTTAATTCAAATTCCTTTTATTTCTGGATGAAGATGCTCAAGTTGGCTCAATGTTAGAACTCAACCTGTTACTCTTTCTTATGTAGTATGTTAAGAGAATGGCATTTTCAACTTAACTTAGTTCCTAGCATGCAATCTAGAATGGCGTGTTCATAGATTTAACAAGTAGAAATCATTAAGAATGAAAAGAGTTTGAGTCATCACAAGACATCGTAAGTACTAGCGTTGTCTTACTTATCCTAGAAATTAGTTCACATGTTAATCGCAATTAACAAGTACTACTCTAGAACATATGTAGGTCCTCATTCGAAAAGGGTAGGCATACACATATTCATAGCATTAGAATCCTAGATATGCTTACTACGTATGCATCCATAGAAAACAACTAAAGAATTCATCAATGAGACAAGTAGTGAACCAATTTTCATCCATTCATAAAAGTATTTCAAACGAAATGTCATAACAAACTTGCAATCATATTCAGGGCTTCAAAACAGCCCCTAACTACTAAAAATTTAGTTACACACAATCCTTAAGTTAAAACAAAAGATAGACATGAGTTTGAGAAGATAGAACCGAAGGAAATCGACCGAGGCCTCCTCCTTTTCCTTCCTTCCCCAACGCTGCTTTTAAACCAATTCTTGCTGCATCATTTTGTTCTCCTTAACTCACCCACTAATAGCCATTTAGTAATGACAATAAGTGAGAGGAAATGGTAAAACAATTGTAAATCTTTGGGTAGCCTTTATGCCAATTACTCCCACTTAATTCTCATTTTTTTTCCATTTCCTTTGATGTTTGAATAGGTATCAGCTGACTTGTTCTTGGCTCCATCAGTTTTGATTGTTAGATTTATTGGGTTTATTGCTTCTATTGCAGTTACAAACTGCTCAGCCTCTTGGTAACGTTTCAGTGTTAAAATGGCCATAACTTTTTCTAGCAAATGATATTAACAATCCGCGAAATGCTCCAAAAAATAGACATCCGTAGCTTTTCGGCTCATTCTCTAATTCATTCTGAAATGTTCGCAACTTGCTTCCAAAGTCAGCTGATCTGCACAGGCAGTTTTGACGAATTTGTTACTTAAAATCCCATTTGTGCTATTTTTCTTTTATTTGCTTGACAAATCCCACAAAACACAAAAACAAAGTAAATAACTCAAAAATATAAGGAACTAACTAAGAAAAGACAAGTGAATTTGATGTAAAATATATATAAATACGAGCTTATCAATGAAACTTGTTCCCAAATGGATCAACGGACGATATTAAACCCTGAGTTCTCACACAAGACAATTTTGTCGATAAAAAAATGGGGTAAAGCGACATGATCTCAAGCATTCTTTATGCGATTTATATAGTTTCGGAATAGATTGAGCTCTGTTACTCTGATTACTAGAAAGAAGAAGTACCCTCTCTAGGGTTTACCAGATAAAGCTTGACTAGGTACTCTCTCCCTTTTTCTCCCTCTCTTTCTATGGGGTTCGTGCTCTAGAGTTATGCCAATCTAATAGATTTTTGAAAAGAATGGCTTATAAATAAATATTTAATTGTTTGAATGTTAAGACCACACCAATTCCTCTGATCAACCTTGACCTTGTAACAAGCAAGAATGGTGAAGATGGAAGGAAGAGAAAGATGACTAATGCGACAAGTGAAATATTAATTTTGTGTCTGCAAATCTAGCTCTTGTAACCGAATACAAAGGCTTATTAGCCTTGTGAATACCTTTTGGCCCAACACAAAACAAAATAACAATTTATAGAATCTGTTAGAATCTCCTTAACGCCCATCCATAGGCTATTCCTTAATGATGAATCACATCATTCTTCTTTAGAACTATTGGGTTTTGCGTCTCGAAATTAGGTATTTATTACCAACTTTGTTTAGTGTCCTTTTTGGGTCTAGATTTTGACTTTTTGGTTGGTTTCCTTGTTTGGTGGAGAGATTTTGTTAATTACCTATTTGATTAGGTTTTGGGTTTGTAAACCTAAGTCCTATGCTCTATAAATAGGACATTAGGGTTGGTTTATTTTGTGTGGCTTATTCGTGTGGCAATTTGGTGAGAGTTAATTTGTGAGATTGTGAGTTAGAGAGCAATTTGGGAGAATCTTCTCCATTTGTTTTGGATTCTCTACTCATTTGGTTTAAGGTTTGTAATTTGTGGGATTTATATTGTGAGAGTTTAAACACTCTTTTGTAATCTCTGTTTGTTTAGTGAAATTCTTCGCCATGCTTCACCTGTACGTCAAACCACATTAAATCTCATTTTTTCTTTTGAGATTGTTTCTAGCTTTCATATACGACGTTGATATTTGGTACTTTGTTAGAATTTGCTTCTATTTGCGCATAAAAGTACAACAAGAACTACACTGGCGATTTGATTCTCCTTCTCGAAGATATATATCCTATTTGGATTCAACCAACTGGACTTTGCCTAGTCCGCAAATGTGCGCAAATTTGGTTCCAATAGAAACATTTAACCACTTACAATTAACTGTTTAGTGGAGACCCCAAGCCAACAATGCTACTTGCTTTACGAGGGTTGGGGAGTGGAACATCTATTGTACGCAGCCTTACCCTTACTTTCAAAGAGACTGATTCTACGACTCAAACTCGTGACCTTTTGAATTGCTTTTTTGTCACAAAAAAACATTTTTTTCTGTTATGCCAAAACTCACTCTCTTGCAATTAACCATTTATTTTAGAATTAGGCTCCACTCATGCAAGATAAATAAATTTCATGGTTAATTAACTAAATAGATAGGTTCGATAAAAAAAAAAAATCCTATTTAGATAGGATCTAGGTGAAATATAAGACCAGCTCTAGCCGGAGCAATTGCTCGATGGACAGGCCTCAGCACAGGGCTTGATTAGGGGTGGGCACGGGCAGGGCCGGGCCCAAATTTAGTGGAACCTGGCCTTACCCGTTATAAACTGTAACGGGGCGGGACAGGGCGGGTAGAGAGATTTTGAGTTCTGGAACCGGACCTAACCCGACCCGTTTGAAACGGGCCGGTCCGGGACGGATCCACGGGTCCAACTCTTTTTTTTTCTTTTCAAAAACACATTTTTATAAAATTGCGCTGCAGTGCACACTGCAGCGGCACATATGTTTTCAAAAATTACAAGAGCTGCTTCAAGCTTCTGCCTTTTGCACAGACAGATTACAGGAGCTATTCCAAATCCAAAAAAAAACATAAACATTAAAACCGAAATAACATCCACATTAACATCTGCAGTGACATCAAACATCCAACATCATTCCTCATTCAATCTGTAAGAAAATGAATAAAATCAAAATGACATCCAACGCCCAATATGTTCACATTATAATTATTCAATCTGGAAGATTGTCAAGAGAAAGATAATAATTCAATCAAAATGTTAATATGCCTAATTGTCAAGAGAAAGATAATGGAAGTATTTATTAATCAAACAAAGAGAAATAGGTATTCTAGAAATTAAACACAGCTTGCTGCACACATTGCACAGATTGAACACAGCAGCTGCACAGATTGCACAGATTGAACACAGAGATCACCTAGCCTATTCCTATATCCTTGAACGCATTAATTAAATAGAACAGTTAACATAGAATCATTTCTGTCTATATATCAAGAATCAGACCCTCCACATTATCATTTCTATATTCAAGAGTTCAAGATATCAAGATATTATGATTCTATTCCTACTAGCACTAACATCTGAATCTTAATTCATATTCAACCAATCAACACAATGAAATCGAATCATATGCACTAAATATATGGAGTTAGACAGAGAAAAACAAAGAAAAACAGTCACTTTCTTGGCTGAAAGCTCCACCTCTACTAAATAAACAATGTAAATCTATCAACTTACAACAATCTCTACACAAAAATCAAATCTTCTGTTGATTGCTAAGAAACTGAAGGAGAATTTTACAGTCAATTTTCCAGATAACCAAACACAAAGTATGAACACTTAAATAAATAAAAACTTTGAAAAAAAAAAAATTGAAATCATGACTGGAAGGGAGAGATTAGGAGACTGACCTTCGACGGCGGTGTCCTGAGCCTCGCAGACGACGAGTTCACCACGGCAGCTCGCTCGTCCGGAAGCGGGACCGTAACTCAACGATCCGACGGAGTGAGTTCGGAGAGCTGATCCGACCTTGAGGCCTCTGTAGCATAGCAACAGAGCGCCGGCGGACAAGGAATAGAGCGACGAGGGAGCCGCGATCCGAGAGAGCGCGGTTGAAGAAGGGAGATGGGAGGATCAGGGAACGACGCTGGAGTCGAGGACTGTAGCCATGGCCGCAGAGGATCGGAGCTGTATAGAGAAAGATGATGGAGACGAAGTAGTTGATAGGGATGGAGGAAGCAGTAGCGAGTAGATTGCTGATCTCCTTGGAGTAAACCTGCAGGATCTGAATCTCATCCTCCTCGATGAGGGGAAGGGACGACGCACTCGAGACGGCGAAGGAGAGGTGACAAATTGAGAAGATGGGTAGTTAAATCGAGAGGAGAGGTGGCTGGGTTCTGTAAGTCTAGTCCCTGGGATGTCAAATCGAGACGGCGAGAGAGAGGTGAGAGAGAGGTGACAAATCAAGAAAATGGAGGTCGCCTGGGCCGTCGTGTTGTCGGGGTGGTGAAGGGAAGGGGACGATGCAGTGCAGACGACGAGAGAAACTTGATCGACAGAGTGAGAATGACAGTCGAATTCGATAGGTTGAGGACAAGGAAACCTAAAACCAACGATTCAGATTGGATGGAGAGATGATCTTTTCAATCTCATCCGTCCATTCTAACTACAAACGGGCCGGTCCGGGTACCCGTGGTTCCTATACTTCAGGAACCGGCCCGAACGGAAAATTTCAAAGGCCCGCCCCGTCCCGCCCCGTTTCTGTTTTTACAAAATAGGAATCGGCCCGTACCCGTCCTGAACCTTGATTACCCGCCCCAACCCGCGGTTCCTGTACTTTTTTGCCCACCCCTAGGCTTGATTGCCTGAGGGAGGAAGTCAAGTGTTGGCTGGCGAGGGAGCCCGAGCAGGCTCGAGTGCTAGGCCCGTGGATTCGTGCCAGCCCGAACGCCTAAGGTAAGTCTGACGTTAGATGCCTGTTTTACTTTTTTTTATTTATTTATTTTTCTGTCAGGCGTGTGGCGTTCAAGCCCAAGTGGGCGCGCATCAGGGGACATAAAGTCAGAAAAAGGGGCCCGCGGTGCACTAATTTTTTGTTACCGTTGGGGAGCCATGGGCTTCCCCACGCCCATTGGATTTCAACGGCTACAAATTGTGAACCGTTGGATTTCCAACGGTAATAAAAATAAAAAAACCTTATTTAATATCAGCCGTTGGATTTGAGATCAACGGTCTACGTTATTCGACTTTTTAAAAAAAACAAAAAGAAAAAATAGTTAAAAAATCAGAAATGTTACTGTTGTGCCACATGACACAATCTGGAGTGTTGTAATTCAAATTTGTTTAAATCCAACAGTATAGATTAATTACGTGAATTTAAAAAAAATGAAAAAAATTATTAAAAATCCAAAATTTTTTTTTGAAAAATAAAAAAAATGATTTTACTTTTCTATAAATACCTTCTCATTATCTTCTACCTTACACCACAATTTCATATTTTCTCAACTACTTTCATCCACATTCCTATATTTCTCTCAAAGTTTCAATCTAATTTTTTTCCCAACAAAATGACTATTGATGCAGGTACGAATTGGGCGCTTTTTGAAGATGTTGCATTGTGTACTAACTAGGTTGAAGTTACTCATGATCTGATTATGGGTAATGAGATGCAATTGCGAGAAATGTGGAGTCTTATTCATACTAGTTTTCTTGAGAAAATTGGTGGGAAAAGAACCAAAGAATCTGATAGGAGCATATTTATGCGACTTAGTTAGCTTGTTTTCTTGCATTTTCATAGCTAGTTTCTACTTATTATAGTGTTTTAAGCTATTTTCGTGTGTTTGTAGGTCCAAATGACAAAGTTGGCAAGAAAGTGCATTTTGGAGCATTTTAGAGTAGTTTTGGGCTGGAATGGATAGCTTACATATGGAGCATAAGGAATGGACGAATTTGAAGTTCAAGAGAGGCTAGGAATGTGCTAAAGAGTTGAGGAAATTAATTCAAGACATTGAAGATAAGGAATCAGCTCAAAAGAAGGAGATATTATCCAAACTGCCTTATCTTATCCAACCTTATCTCATCTAAATTAACCTTATCTTATCTTATCTTATCCTATCATAATCCTATCCTACCTTAATTCCAGCTGCAAGGGGGACTCCTTATCACATTAGAATACTTAATATCTAATTCTAAAAGCCCTGAAACAATGCAAATAACCTGATCCTTTTTCCTCTAGAAAATTTAATCCCTTTCTAGAAGCTTTGTGCTGAATTTCCTAGTCCTATTCCTCTAGGATTGTGTAATCCTTCTCCTCCACTACTTTGCGCAAAACCCTAGCCTGTAAATACATATTTTCTGCCACAATTCAAACCACCACCCTCTACCATATTTTCCTACACCACACACCCACATATTCAGATACAATTGAGAGAATTCTTGGAGCCTTTTGCCGTGCCTTGCCATTCAACATTGGATTGCGAGAGCGTTCTTAGGTGTTTTCTATCTTTTATTTTCAATGTCTAATTTAAGTTATCTTTGTTTAATTGCGAACATGAGGAACTAATTTCTTTTTACTTAGAGGTGAAATCGAAGCCATGATTATATGCTTTGTATGAATTGATTACATCCAGTTATTGTTTCTTGAGTCTTGAATGTGATTTGCTTTTCTAAGTTATTAAAACTTGTTTATGTATGTTGATTGAGGATGCATACTTAGTTTGCATGCATAAGCTTGATGCTAGAGTATAAGGGAGTTTCACCTAATCGTTATGAACTTATATTCACAAGTAGTAAAAGTCACTAGTCATGATTGTGTTAAAATCCTGGGCATAAGTATCATGCTTTTCATAGTTATGAATGCCTCGTCAATGCTTATGATTTTCAAAGAACTTAATGACCTTTGATATGTTTTCTATCATGTTTGTCATAGTTAGGGGACTTGAGAAGGATAATTTGGTTGTGATGCGTATTCCGTCCAATTCAATGAAATAAGGAAAATCTGATGGTTAATTTGTGCTATCACGGTTAACTTGGGGTGTTGTCATTCATAGTTTAAAGGAATAATAAATGGAAATTGGTTTGTTTGCATATGTCATGTGTGGAGAAGGACCCTCTAACTAGCCTTTTACCCTTTTTAATTCACCAAATTCGTTTTCTTAAAGTGTTTTATGCAAAGTTTCTATTTTGAGTTTTAAATTCGTCAAAAACAATCCCCCTTTCATTAAGTCTTGTTAGTTGAGTCATAATCTGTTTTCTTTTAGTCTTTTGAGTCAAGTTAAGTCTTATTTTGGTCAAAACCACTCGTTAGGTCTAGAATTGAGTCTTTTTTATTGTTTGTTGCTGTTTTAAGTGTTTTGAGTCAGTTTTGAGTCTATAGAGTCTAGTTTAGTGTTTTTTAGTCTTATTTGTGTTGATTAGCAGCCCTAGTTAATCCCTAGTCTAGAATGATCCCTACTTGCTTAATACTACAATTACATGTTTAATAGGGTTTAATTTGTGTGTCAAGTTAATTTTCACATCAGAATCGATATCCAGTTGTTGGAAATTACTTAGCCAATCGTTTAGTACGCGGAGAGACGCCTTGGCACAAACTAGTGGTAATCTTTGAAGTGGGGAAAATTTAACGGATCAAGTAACAATATATTATTTATTTGTTAGCTACTTTGATTATAATTATTTGTTTGTATTATTTATTTGTTACCTACTTTCATTATAATTATTTATTCTCCCGCATTGTGTAGGAACTTCAAGCACAAGCTTGGTATAATGCTAAAACCAAAAGCAAAAATAAATTTTTCACCCAGTGGAAATGTAGGAATATTGTTAAAGATTGTCCTTAATTCAGAGTTGTGCATGTCGGTCCAGAAGTTTTCATGAATAGCACCCTTCTACACTCTACACCTGATCATTCAACCGGTGGGCCGACCCGTTATCCAATTAGGCCTCAAGGTAAGAAGGCTTCAAAGAGAAAATGGAGTGCTTCCAAGAATGATTATGCAAAGTATATGGAAGAACTTGCTCGCCAAGGTGAATTGACTTTGGCTCGGGAAATGGTGAAATTTGAGGCTGATAAGGCTACAGAGGAGGCAAAAGTTGTAGATGTTGAGAGAGCATTTCAAGCTAATGAGAGAGAAATAGAGCTACTTAGGCAAGAAAGGGAACATGTTAGAGAAGAAAGAATGGCTCAACGAAATCGTGACATTATGAACATGTCTTTAGAAGGGAAGTCACCAAATTCTAAATATTTTTGGAAGTCGGAGAAAGCGGATGTGGTGCGAATGAGGCGTGCAAGAGAAGCGAGAGCAAGAGGAGATGGTCCTAGCACGACAAGAAAAGATCATCCTAACACGACAAATTGGTTAAGTGATGATGAATAGAGTACTTGGGGTTGTAATTTATTATTTATTGAATAGAGTACTTTATATTGTTTCCAATTTATTGAATTTGTACTTTATTTAAAGTGAGAGTAAATTTGTTTAATTTGGTAATTTATTTATACTAGGAGAATCTTTATTCAAATGACTTAAACACATCAAATAAAATTACATTAACATACCAAATAAAAAAAAACTCACTAAATGAACTAAAAAAAACACACCAAATAAAAACAAACACACTAAATGAACTTAAGTATCTTGAGCTTGTTTCAATTGCCACTGGTGCTCTATCAAGTTAATTTGTTGTGCATTGTGAATATATGGCCTTTGAAGTGTAGTATATCGTTGAATGAGCATTTCATTGTAACGTCCATCCCTTTCTAATGGCTCATGTTGCATGGGTTCTTCGGTGGCGTCATGAGCACAATATATTTGTGTTTTGGAATTGTTCATCGTGTCTGGCTCATATTCATCAACAACATCATAATCGTACTCATCTTCCACAATCATGTTGTGAAGAATGATGCACGTCATCATGATGGATCGAACCGACTATACATCAAACATTAGGGTAGCACCCCTGACAATCGCCCATCGAGCTTGGAGGATACCAAAACAACGCTCCACATCCTTCTTGCACCTATCTTGACAGCTTGCAAAGTGTTTTTCCTTTGCACTTTGCGGACGTGGCATTGTTTTGACAAACGTTGACCACGTTGTGTAAATGCTGTTTACTAGGTAATATGGCCCGTCGTACTTACGTCCGTTGACCTAGACATGACTTTTGGTGCATTTCCTTGCAGGACATCGTTGAACACTGGGGCTTGGGCAAGGACATTGAGGTCATTTTGAGCTCCCGGAATCCCAAAAAATGCATGCCAAATCCATGTATCCAAAGATGCCACTGCCTCTAAAATTATACTTTTTGCTCCTTTTCTATCCCCATAAGCGCATTGCCATGCACTTGGACAATTTTTCCAGGTCCAATGCATACAGTCGATGCTTCCAATCATCCCAAGAAAACCTCGCATCTCACCCTTCTTCAGAAGCCGTTGCAAGTCCATGTGAGTAGGTTTTCAGAGGTACTCTGCGATGTATATAGATTCGATTGCTCTGCAAAACCTCATAAGGGACTCAAGGATGGTTGATTTCCCCATCCTTGCTATCTCATCCACTTGGTCTGCAGATGCTGCAAATGCAAGCATCCGCAAGGAAACAATAATTTTTTGCTCAGGAATGAGACCTATAGCACCAAAAGCATCTTTCTTTTGCACAAAGTAAGAATCATGGTTGCAAACAGCAATCATGATTTTGTTGAACAAATGTCGTTCCATTCTAAAACGATGTCTAAAGTACGTATCAGGGAATGTACTATTACAGAAATAATCATCGAAGATATGTGTACCTCGTCGTTGCCTACTTCTATCAAGGTTTGCGGAACGGCTAGGCCTGCAGATCTGACCCACAGCTTGGATGACTCGACGGGAATGTGAGGCTCTACCCATTCTTGCTTTGTCATTTCTCATTCTACGCTCCTCATCATCTTTAATCTTATTTTGGGCAACATTCCTTCTGATTGGTTAAACAATTCTTCCTCTTGCTGATCGATTTCCCACATCATCTTTGAAGAAAAAGATATTGTAACGAGGAAGTAGAAACTATGAATAATGATACAAATTTTGATTTTGGTGAAGAAGGAAGCGAAAACTATGAATAATGATAGAGATCTTGAGAAAATTGGTGTGAGATTTTAGAGGATGGATGATGGATTATATTAGACATGACAATTTCTTGCACGACCCGTTGACACGACACGTAAACGACACGAAAATAACGGGTTTCAGGTCAACACGATAACTAATCGGGTCATTATTGGGTCACACGATAATAACCCGTTAATAACGGGTCCTTAACAGGTTTACACTAGAGTGACACGCGGGTAACCTGTTTCGACACAATAAGAAAAAAGTTATTTTGATGATTCCAATTTTTTAAACTACCAAAAAAACTTACTATAAAATACAATAGATATAATGAATATGTATATATTGTTTATTAATTATTATTCTATATAAAATTTAAAATGTAAGTTTTATTTATTTATTTATTTTTATAGGATATTATAAGCAAAGATTGAGATTAAAAATCATAAAACACATTAAAAATAAAAGTATCAAGTAATTTAAAAATACCAAACACATTAAAAAAATTATAATAATTAATTTACATGTGCGAAAAATATGAAAAAAATATGCAAATGCTTGTATTCGCATCCTCTACGCTTTGAGGATGGGTATATGATCGTTTGAATTTTTAAAACCTTACAAACTATCATGAATAGTAATTTTAAGGGAGTTCAAAATAAACAAAATTCATAATCATTAATGTATAAGTCTGAAATATGTGAAAGCATAATAAAAGTTCATAATTGCATCCTCAACGCTTTTACGATAGTTACATGATCGTTTAGGTTTTTAAAACCCTCCAAATCTCATGAACAATGTTTTTTATTTGAGTGCAAAATGAATAAAATGAATAAAAATTATTGTAGAAGTGTGAAAAATGTAATCACTTGTAATGAAAAGCTTTACAACTTCCTCAATTCCAAAATTTAGTAAGTATACACTAATTTAGTATTATGTTTTAAATTTTTTTGGGGTCAAATTATGTTTTTCATTTTCATTTTTATTGATTTAAAATATATTTTTCTTAACAGGTAACGGGTTGGGTCATATTACCTGATAATATTTCGGGTTGGGTCATATTACCCGTTTACTTTAACGGGTATTACACGACAAGACCCGTTAAGCTATCGGGTATGACACGAAAACGACACGAACACGAGAAACACGACACGAATGCTAGGTCTAGATTATATGGAGGATTAATAAAGGATTAGGTTGTAGATAGTGCCATTTGGCATGCCGTCTTTGGTTAAAAATCTGATCGAAATCTATTTTCAAAGATTCTGAAAAGTTAATGACATGTGGCACGACGACATTGGATATGGAAATCCATCACTAATAATTGTCTTTTTGGATAATGACACATGGTGTAATGATTAAAAATCTTATCCGAAATTACAAATAAAATTATTTTGTACTATTAAAAAAAAAAATTTATTGCCTATTGTCAGAGCTATTCAAGTGCAACGGTGAAGATATAAAAGACAGTTATTATTTATTAAGGACAGTAGGTAAATTAAATAGTGAATAGACGGGAGGTTTCCACAGTGGAGTTGTTCTACCAAATATCGAGTTGTAGGGATTGTGGCAAATTTGAGTTCAAGTAGGAAAAGTGACATAAAAGTCGAGTTTCGTGTGGTAGAAACTTTTTCATTTCCTGTTCTTCTCCTTCAACCTCCATCAAGCTTTGGTCTGCAATCGAAGAAGAAAACACCAGAGAAACTGACCCCCTTCATCTCCTCGGCTGGTTCGCAACCTGTTCGCAGGCAATCATCAAATTCAAAGAAATCCCATTTTCGGAATCAAAATCCAGTAAACGAAGAGAACCCAATTCTTGATTTTAGCTGCGGGAGACTGACGAACGATTCAATTGGAATTTGTTTGGGCGAATTAAAAGGTTAGACTTTGAACACTTTCTATTTATTCTTTTCAATTGGGTATTGGAATTTTGAATGGTATGGGATTGGATGTATGATGTGTTTAGTTTTGTACAGCTTGAAATGTTCCTATTGTTTTTGTTCATGTAACTTTGGGTCATTGTTCATTGTGGGATGAGATTTGGGATCCATTTCTTTGTTTCGGTTTTCGCATATCGAATTTTCGAGAGCTATTTGATAAGAGTCAGGCCTGTTCAGGGTCAGGTTTTATAACTCAAACCATTTCAAATAGCTGTTTGATAATAGGACGTTTAGATAAAAAACAAAGCATAGAGATCATTTACTAAGAAGTGGTTTAGATAAAAAAACAAAGCATAGAGATCATTTACTAAGAAGTGATGGTTTCATGGGTGTAGGTTGAATGTTTGTTGAGTGTTGAATCGTTTGTTGTTTTATGTTTGTTCAATGGTGTAGGATTTTGGGATGAGAATCAGTAAAACAGAGGTGAATTTGAAGAGGCTGCTTGCAGCTGCGCCTCAGCAACAGAACCAGGCAAAACTTGTACATGTATGTTGTTATTAGAATTATAGGTTACAAAATTTTATCCATTTGCAGGTAATTGCTTTGTGCCAACTATTTCTGTTTTCTCGGCGTGATATTTACAGTTCTAGGTTTTTTTTGTTGGTTTTTGCTTTGGGGATGTGTGCCATTTATGGATGACTAAGTACAGCTACTTTGCAGTATGTTGCTACTTTACGAGAACTGGTAGAACAACTAGCTGAAGAGAGAACTCCAGAAGGCTTACCAAGGTCAGTATGTGTTTTATATTCTCCCTTACTTTTGTTTAACGATTATTTGTTCAATAGTTTGATGCATGTTCCAATACGCTTCCTTTCTTTTACCTTACGAACCGTTACAGATTTTGGTAGGTATGATGGAAATATTGATTCACATTCCAAACGCTATTTTCTTGATACTGGGTACTAACGGTGGCTACACAGATCAACATTTTCATCTTCTCTATTTCTATGTATTTTCTTGATACTGTGCCCTACTTAAGAGTTTGCAACATTCTTAGTTTACTAATTGATATCATTATCTTCAATTTTATACCCAGAGTTTCAAAGGCTGTTTTGAGTGACTATTCAGAGAAGATTGAAGCCATTGCTTCCAAATTAGCTGCTCCACCGGTGCGTGCATATGATCTAGAAAGCATACACGTTGCCTTTTGTTGAAGTGTTGGTTTTATGTACTTTAAACCAGTTACATTGGCAAAATGTGTACTTTAATTTACAATGTTCTGTGAATTTCTATGATTCGAATCAATTTTACTAATAGTAGATTTAGTTTGAAAGCCGGGAAATTATAATGATAAGGTATGCGAAACAAAATATTGTTAGGCTGAAACAAATTTCTTGGGAGACTGGTTGACATGACAACAAAAATAGTACAGGTTTTTTTTTTTCTCAGCTGTGGTGGATGGTTGGACAGCTTTTAGTTCTTATGCGGGGAACAATTTCTAGAGATAGTTTATAGTTCAAGTGTCCACACCATTTCATGCTGCGTGTAATTTGTTGTGTCAGTTCATGGCATCTCAAGAGTGAATCTGTAATATATGGATAATGTTCTATTGCTAGATATCTGACATGGTATATTGAATATTGTGAATCTGGCATAGTATACCCGATTAACAGTTTGGCAAGCAAATATTTCTTTAGAATGTAATGTATTGTTTGTTTTTTGGTCGAAGAATGTAATGTATATATGTGCAATATATGGAGTTCCTTGCTCCTAACTGTGATTTCTTTCGCCAATTCCCAGCCTGATATTCAAACACCCGAAGAGCCCCTTGCAAGAATTTCTGTCAAAGCAAACTCTTCTGATACAGGAGACAATCAGATTCCCCCTTCTCCAGGTTTGAGAAGGAGATTTGTGTAAGTGAATGATAGTTGGGATCACTATGGTTTCAGCTCCTTCTTATCACTATGGTTTCAGCTCCTTCTTAGTGATATTTTGTCTGCAATAACTTGTTTTATTTTAACTGTGTTTTTGTTAAACAGGCCAATCTCAAGTACTGAAGATGGAACTCGCGAGACTGCTGGTGTTGATTCTTCAGGGCCTGTCAAACTGGATGCTGCAGCCCAAGAACACATTGAAAAGCATAGGTATATTCACAGTATCTCAATTTTTTCTATTAAACTGGAGTCATGAGACTGGATGAAATTGAAAATGGGAGTTCTAGGATGTTAGTCATTAATTAACACAGTGACGCAATTATATGTGTTTTCAATATGAAGTTACTTTTGTTTTAGTAAAAATAGAAGTTGATTGTTGCTTAAAAAAATGCATATGGTTTTTGTACAAATAGAAAGGACACGGATGCTCACTTGGGACATCAGATAAGTTTAGAACAATAGTCAGCCAACTTTGGGATGTGTTCCTTCTTTCTGTACAATTTCTTGCTTTACTTTGATGGTAACAAACACAAGATGCTACCCAAAGATAAATCTTGGCCTACAGCCCCCAGCCTCTCTGTTATTCAGAGTGCTTAAGGAACTAGGAGGACCATCCAAATTGTAGCAACCCTAGTCCATGGCCAACCCATGTCTTTCCTGCCATCTGCAGTGATTCTAAGATCCCTCTGCATGTTTGTACACAATTGCCAACAGATGGTGGCTCGAATAATGTGACCTTGAACCAGATAACCCATCAGAGTAGATACAGTTACTGTTAAGAGAGGAAATTTCCTCAATCCTAAGTCAATTGATGTCCATAAAGTAGAACACGCACAATTCAGCCGTTAAGACTTTCAAATGTTAATTACTTTCCACATTATGTTTTCGATTCTTATAAACTTTTCTCTCTTGTTTACAGAAAGCTTCAAGAGGATTTGACGGACGAAATGGTTGGATTGGCTAGGCAGCTCAAAGAGAGTAGTCTCATGATGAGTCACTCCCTGGAAAACACTGAAAAAGTAAGTACCCTGAAATATCTATTGCAGGATGTTGTAATGTCTATAGAGTCGATACTTTTTGGATTTAGCTGGCAGTGGTTTGATTTGTTTAGGGCGACACTGAAGGGAAGTTTTGGTGAATATTGCTTTGGATTTAGAGGGTGTGAGATTAGGAGAAATTCTTGAAAAGGAAAATGTTAAACGAAGAAATGAATGTTGGGACTGTAATGAGGTCCTAAGAGACGGGGGCTAAAAATTAAAAAAAAAAAAAAAAAAAAATCTGTCGAGGAATTTAAGTGGTAACAGGAGAACTGATTTAATTTTTGTTGAGAAATAGTTTACAGTAAAGGGGTTTGGGGAAGCTTGCAATATGAATCTGATCCGGTTTTCCATGTTCATAAATTTAAAATAAAGAAGGAAGTTGAATAACACAATAAGAAATAGTTTACCGTAAAGGGGTTTGGGGAGGCTTGCAATAGGAAAAGAAGGATACGCTGCTGAGTATCTTTTATTGGATCTCTGAAAAATTTGGAACACAATATGTATTCTTATATAAGCTGTTGACTGTGCTAGTCATGATTGTAATGGAACGTATGTTGTCACAAGCGAAAACCCTTTAATATTCAGATATATGGCAATCATTGGAAAATGTTCCCAGCAATAATGCAACATCGATTGTTACATAAATTTTTTTATCTATTTACTCTTTGGTGTGTCTTGGATGTAAATGGAGTGCTGATGGAATGACATGTATGTTGATCTCATAACGTAGTTATGGCATGTGTGCAGATACTTGATTCTACAGAGAAGGCTGTTGAAAGTAGCTTGGCAAGCACTGGTCACGCCACTACACGGGCAGCAGGTATATACTCGAAGACATCCAAGACTACTTGTTTCACATGGCTTCTGATGTTTGTCATGACATGTGTATTTATCATGGTGGTTCTTTTAATTCGCGTCACTTAGGGGTGTGTTGTGTTTGGAAGACTCATCTTTCGTCCCATAATTTCTATGTATATTTTGCAATGTTGAACAGCGACAGTCTACAAATTATGATAGATATAATTTCTCAGAGCATAGAAATGTTATTCGATCACTAGACATGGACAGGGAATGGATTCAAATGTTAATGATACTGCGACGCTAGTTATCGAAACATTTCAAGGGACTGCACTGCAACTTTCATTGGTGCAGGTCTTGCCACTTATTGTAATTAGAATTAGCAAATATTGACTTACTACTGCAACTGTATTTGTCTGGCCTTGATCCTTATTTTGGGGGCTTTGTCTTCTCAAGCCACGTCTCGCACTCTCCAAGATGCATCAATGTACGGAAAATATGAGCAATGAATGGCTTGTTATGGATGTGCATATACCGACATTAACGAGGAGAAGTGTTTCATATATTCAAGGAAAACGTGGAGTCTATAGAATCTTCCAATAGTGATGCAAAACAAAACCTTACAAGTTGACCGTCAATCAATTTGCAGACCTTACAAATGAAGAATTCAAAGCCTAAATGGATTCATGGGGCACGAATGTTCCACAAAGACTTCATTCAAATCTAAAAGGGATATGCTATTCACGCACATTTTTTACTTCTCACGCCTCTGTTAATTTTTATTCTTTGATATTCTTTAATCCATCCGATCTGACAACCGAAAATTAGAAAGGTATGGTGAGAAGTAAAAAAGGGATGTGTGTATGGATGGCACACCCCATATGAAAATGCTACAACACCGCCAACTGTAGATTGGAGAAAGAAAGGAGACGTGACACCAACCAAGGACCAAGGCCAATGTGGTAATCAATTTTATTTGTAGACAATCTTGAAACTTAACCAAATGGTTTCTTGTACTCTAAATACGAATCTATGTCCATTAAATTAACCACTATTTAATTTATACTACAAAAACAACATGATATTTAATTGTAATAAAATGCTTGCAGGATGTTGTTGGACTTCTTCAGCAGTGGCAGCCATGGAAGGAATTACTAAGCTTACAACTGGTAAATTAATGGCTTTGTCCAAGCAAGAGTTTGTTGATTGTGACACAAGCGGTGTGGAACAAGGCTGTGAGGGTGGTTCTAGCCCTATTATTTTATTATATGTATGAACGAAAAATCGGTTGAATGCTTGTGTGTATCGTATCGAGATTTGCGGAGCGAGGATTACTTTATACATGCAAAGGATTTCTGAAATGTTCTATAAATGAGATCGATTAACTTTTTGATCACATAAGTAATATTATTGGTACTCACACGAGCTTCATAACTTATCCGAGTTTTCTTTTCCCAATACACCATTTCCATGGTGTAGATGGCGTTTTTGCAGTTTGATATGTTTTTGTACTGGGTACGACCTTTTTTATATGTTTTTGTAGGTATGAGGTGTCTTTAGCAATAGTGATGGAGAATGAGCGCTTGGAGTGACTAGGTTCACCTTGTACCTCATAGTGTACAGTTACGTTCTAACGTCACGCACCGATTTTGGACGTAGCTTGGGATCGGGATGTGATAAGTTGAGTGTAGAGAAATGGCTAAAGGACTTATAAAATTATTTGGTTTAGAAGACTGCTTACAGAACTTGGATTTGCTTGTAAGTTTGTGATGAATCTAGTTCAACATAATCGTACCAAACATGTAGAGGTAGAAATATAATTTATAAAGAAGATCAATTGGCAAATATCTTGACAAATATAGGTCAGGTAAATCTCATTTGGCAAGTTGGGTAGTAGCGACATCTATGCACCATCTTGAGGGATGTTGATAATGTCAGCTCACTTGTAGGCTGTTGATTAATTGTTATTATCACTGTTTTAAAAATCTCTGCCTAGCATTGCTTAGGTGCTAGGCGGCTGGCCACCACCTCGATTAGTCCACAGATGTTTGAAAATTTTGAAAGTGCGCCTAGACCCGCTTAGGCGTCTGCCTAGCTCGCCTAAACCCGCCTAGGTCTTGACTTTCACTCAGGCAAAAAATTGAGGGTAAATTACACAGTAGCCCCTTAGGTATTGAGGTTTATTACAACCTCATACAACAACTTTAAAACATTTCACTTTCATACCTCATGTACTATTTTATTTCAAAACAATACCTCCGTTAGATTTTCCATCCAATGGTCTGTTAAATGCTAACGTGGCTGACACATTTGTATTGATGCGACTGCCACATGGCAAAAATAATAATTTTTTATACATTAACAATATTATAATATTAACCTTATTAAAAAAATAAAAACAAGAAAAACCCGAACCCAATCCCCTTCATTTCCCCCACCTATCTGTAACTCCCCCAGAAGAAAAAGAAACCAAACCCCTCCCCCTCCCCCCAAAGACCCACTTGCCTTTCCCCCCTCGCGACAACCCACTTGCTGTGAAACCCCCCCCCCCCCCCCGCGACGATCCACCTGCTGTGAACACCCCCCCAGCGCGACGACCCACTTGTTGTGAAACCCCCCCCCCCGTGCGACGACCCATCTGCCTTGATCCACCCCCCCCCGTGACGACCCACCTAGGCACCTCTGCCCTTCCCATCGATGATAAGCTTGCGACCCCCCTCGGGCGACGGTTGCAGGTATTTGGGTTGTGGGTTGTGGTTTTGCAGGTAGTGGGTTGCGAGTTGTGGTTTTACAGGTAGTGGGTTGCAGGTATTTGGGTTGCAGGGGTTAAGAAAACTAGTGAAAAAAAAAGCAAATAAGTGATTAAAGGTGGGGGCTTTGAGGTGGGAGAAGTGGAGGGGGATATGGGTTTTGGAGGAAGGAGACGCGTGGAGGCAGAGGGTGGCGGGGGAAAAGGCGGGAGATGGGTGGAATTCGAAGTTCAAACCCTAGAGAAGGAGAGGGAATGAAGGAATTGAAAAAAGGGTGTCAGGGAGTGTGTTGGGGTTGGTGTGGAGGAAGAAGAAGAGTGGGAGAGATGGGTAAGGGGGTGGGGACGGACGGACGGGAAAGAAGAGATGGGTAAGGGGGTGGGGGTGAGATGTGGGGTTGTGGGGAAGGGGATCTGGGTTCAAGTTTTCTGGTTTTTTTTTTTTTTTTTAGGGTTAATATTATAATATTGTTAATGTATAATTTTTTTTTTTTTTGCCATGTGGCAGTTACGTTCAGCATTTAACAGACCATTGGAAGGAAAATCTAACGGAGGTGTTGTTTTGAAATAAAATAGTACGTGAGGTATGAAAGTGAAATGTTTTAAAGATGTTGTATGAGGTTGTAATAGACCTCAAACCTGAGGGGTTTCTATGTAATTTACTCAAAAATCGATGACTTTCAATAAGATGTAAGAGACTTGTTGAATACTTTGATGAACACTCATTATGCTTGTTCCCCATGTTTTTAATATGGTCTAATACTTTATAATATATATCTCATTTTATTTTTGTAATTTATGTATACCAACATAATTATATGTGTTTTTAAGCATAAATAGACACTTATTTATACAATATATAGTAAACTTAGTTAAATCCGCCTAGTCCGCTTAGGCCCCCCACCTAGTCCTTGCCTGGGCGCCTAGGCGTAGGCCCTAGGCCCCAATCCGTCGCCTGACTAGCGTCTTTTAGAACATTGGTTATTATTATAATTTGATGATATGTTTCCTATTTAAATTTATTTCATATTGTAATTAAAATTAGAATACGGGACATGTTGGAACCAAAGTTTTGCACCATTGTAGGTGGTTGAATTGTGCAAATTCGGCCACCTACAAACAAGAGCAAACAACTGCGAATAACCTTGGTTACCCAAAGACTCTTCTCGGTCAAATTAGTATAAATATGATATAAAACTCAAGCAATGGGCTATTAAGCAAAGTATGTGTATGAAACCACTACCAGAGATATGCCCTAGATGAGGGTATTTAAACGAGTCGGGAGAGAGTTTTTTTAGGATAATGATATCCGTATTAAACCAAGAGAATTCCAAAGGACATCTAGCAAATATATTGTTTCCTTGTAGGATTGTGTGAATCTCCAAGATTATAAGAAACCAATCTGGTCCCCAGTTGGATAAGGTTTTTGTACCTTGAAGACCAAGCATGGTTGATCTCAGCAAGGTCAGGAGACCTCGCTTACTATTCTGGAGCTCAACAGAATGTGTGGCATCGTTTGTCCCCATTTAGGTAGCTTAGACCGATCAGACTCTTTGAGTCTGTGACTATTCCCCAGGTATTTGTAATCCGATCCCCTTATTTCGTCTCAGCAAAATTTATGGTCCCATATGACACAAACACATTTCTCTAAGCAAACCCTAATATCTCTTTAGACTCATTTGGAATTGCTATTTAAAAATAACTTTTGCTTTGAAACACGTTCAGTAAAATCTCTTCTGTTATAAGAACATTGAATTTTTTAATAAAAATGCAAGCACTCTCAAAAAATGCATTTGAAGTGCTTATTAAAAAAAGTACACAACATGTGCTTTTTCTATAAAGAACTTCCTATTTTCTATGCTAAACATAATTGTACCCTCTATATTTATCTCCTAAAAAAGAAAAGAATTATATCATAAAATTCCACATAAACCTAATTTTAGCATCTCAGGCTTAATTGTACAAGAAAAGTTGCTCAAAATTTCAAAATCGTATGAAAGGAGAGGTATAAGAACTAAAAAGGGAGAATGGTCTTCAATCCAAAAATACACAAAATAAAAAATTGTAGTCAATCGTAATTGAAATACAACATAAACATTTGCCATTTACAGCGATTTATATTGTTGCCAATAACAATTGGGTTGCAAAGAAAAGGACGAAGAGAAGAGAAGAGATCATGTGTTGGAGAATTACAATCCGAAAATACAAAAATAATAAATAAAAGAAATATTTTCTCTTCCAAGAAGAACGCACTTCATGATGTTAATTTCAAAAACTACGTACTAACACAGCATAAATATCACAACCTTAACTGGTTCTGATCTTTTTGGCAGGAGTATTTGTACCAGTGATAACCATAAAGAGTGATTCGAGATTGTCTGGAACCTTAAAAAAGCATTGTGATTGTGACGGCCATAACCTCCTAAAATTTCTTCTGGCAGCTTGGCGAGGTTTCTTGGGTGGTGGTGGGCACACTAATGGTGGTTGCTTCGCCATCACGTGAGCAGCAGGTGACTTGGGTGTGTGGCATTCTTCTTCATGTTCCAAATGCAAAAGCTCCTCCGCCGCCGCTGCCTCCTCCTCCTCCTCCTCCTCCTCCTTTGTGTTGTTTAAAGCTCGTGGAATAGGAATGACAACTCGCACTGGAGTTATTGGCCTGAATTGGTCTTCTGATATATCAAGACCCATTTTTTCTTGGGACTTGGGAGTTAGAAAAGTTTTCTTGGCTGAAGCAATTAAGCTTGCTAGGTCGTGTAAATTAATAAATTGTGGCCAGAAAGGGAAAAAGAAGGCGTGCTGAGGAAATCGAGAGGGTGTTATGATGGATGGTGCTGAAGGAGAGGCAGATATCAACATGAGAGAGAGAGAGAGAGAGAGAGAGAGATTGAGGGTATACACGATGTGATTGAGGGTATACACACCACTACACGCTAATATGTAAACAAGACTGCACATGGGAATGATGAAAAAGTAGCAACCAAAAGTGTTGGAAGACTGCGATGCAAGACAAGGAAATATTAAAGAAATAATAAATATTGGAGTGTTTTTCTTCCCACCCAGCAAATTTTGAACTTCTCATTTCGCCCCTTAGGTTGAAGCCTAAACCTAAACAAAAAAACAATATCAGATAAATATGCAGAACTGTCCACTGATACCCCAACTACTTCCTACCTCCGCCTCCTGCAGAACACACTCTCTCCATAAACGAAATCGGACAATGTTTTAAATCAGTCATGCATCGGGATGGGCAACGGTTATGGCGTGCGGGTAACCGCGGTTATTTACCTATAACCGTTTATGCTCATACCTGCATAACCGTTGGGTAAGTGCCTAAATAGTTATACCCATACTCATACCTGTTTATAAATGGTTAACCATACCCATAACCGCATACCCATTAAACTGTAACCGTTTAATACCCATTTACCCTTTTTAACCCATTTATCTTTTTTTTTTACCATTACCCCTTTTTCACCCATCTACATGTTTTTTAACAACTTAAAAATTAAAAAAAAAATGTCATAATTTTCTTTTTTTGACAATTAAACACCGTTATAAGTACATTCATCATACATTTCCGTATTTTAATTTTTTAAGTCCTTATATCATTCCAATAGTTGAAATAATAGTTTACGGACGATATTTTTAACTGTTACCAATGAAGGTAAATATAATATTTGCTAAGTATTATTGGGTTACAAAGATAGTTTAGAAGACATTTCTGTCAAATCATTTCTGTCAATTTCACGGTTACCTGCAATGAATTTAAATTAATTTTGCTAATTCCTTGATGATGAGAATCATCATTCCTGTAGCAGTGTTATTGAGAGAATGACCGATGAATTCCCTGCTAATTTATTGGGTGCTAAGTATTATTGGATTGAGAACATGGTTTGCGTTAGTTTTATATATATATAATAGGTAAACGGTTACCCGTTTATAACTGCGGTTAAGCTCATTTAAATTTCACGGATAAATAATTATACCCATAACTGTTTATTTATCTAAACGGTTACCCATAACCGTAATCGTTTAATTTAAATCGGTGGGCAACCGTGGTTACCCATAACCAATGTGTATTTATCCATCCCTAGTCATGCAACACCAAGAAAGTCAACGTGTGGCGTGGTGCAATTGTTTGGGACACCGTCACATTGCCCCTGATGTTTATCTATCTCCTCAACGGCTCTCTATGTCAACATCTCGATGAGAGAAAGAACGAGAAATGGATTACAAGGGACGGGGAGGCGGTGAAAAAGGAGATGGGGGTGTCGGGGTAGCTGCCAACATAACAGCTCCAACACTTTGCTTTTTCCTCTTTCTCTGGTCTTTGGTTTTTGTTTAAAGGGCAAACTGGGAACACTACAAAATTTGTTGGGTGGAAATTACTTTGCTGGTTAGAATACAGAAGCACTCGTCAACTAATTGTGATCCAGTGAGTGAGTGACTGACAAGACTTCCACTCATCACTCATGACATTTCAAGTTTTTGCTTTTTTCTGTCTAAACCATGTTGGCCTGCATGTTTAATTTTCACACTACAACTTTACTTTCAAGTTGTTTGTCCCTGCTGCTCCTCATAAGTATAGTGCTCCTCTTCCCTAAGCATGTAGATTTAATGTTTTACACCAATTGGCCATACTAATTATCTCTAATGTTAATTCTTAGAAAACAAATTAAATTAAGTACAGCATTGTTCATGTATGTATTATGTTGCACGTCAGTGATTTATTTTACAAAGTTTGAGAAGGAGAAGTTCTTCTCGTCCCATGTGTGGATAAGTGTTTTACCACTAGATTATACAGACTAACAATTAAGTACAATAGATTAATTTGTTCTATGAAAATAAGTCCATGAAAGTGTTTACTGATTTTATACTTATCCTTGTTCTCTAATCTCTGTTAAGAATTTGATCTTGAGCAATGATGATGAACAGTTTGCTTAAGATCCAAAATTAATAGTAATATTAAGCTGCAAACAGCAGCGACACGCAAAGTCTGCTGAAGTCACATTATCCACTCTCTTTATTGGATTGTATAATACGGTAAAGGCAAAAATAACAAACTGTGCGGCATCACATTCACATGTCTGTGCTGCTAGCTGCAGATCAAGTGCATGCGTATTTATTCATATGAAATATTCTACGATGAATCCGAGTATAAGATACTCTGAGTTTTTTGACTATTACATCTTGATTTTGACATTTTTAATTAAAGATATGATTAAAAAATCTCAAGTATTCAATACTTTGGAGCACCATAAAATCTCGTCAAAGCGTTGCTTAATCAAGAAAAATGAAAATAGAATTTGAAAACTAGCAAAGAAAAATCAAGTACATACTGTATGGGGAACAATAGTCTTCCATGTTTCTTTTTTCTTTTTTTAATAAAAAGGTTGTTTCCATAGTTCATGTTAGACCAACCTTGGATTCGGCTCATAATAAGCGAGGCTATTATCAGTTGGTCCGCAATTGATCGGCTTATTGAGTGCCGGAACTGCAGGAAAAATTAAAACTTTGGTGTGGCCTAAGTTCCTAACTTAGTGCTTGATCATGCTGAAAGACACAACAAAGTCACTTAAATTTGACGTGCTCAGGTTTCATTGTCCACCAAGTTAAGGATTAAAAAACGAAAACTGAAAATTGTATACGAATTGGAAAAAAACACATGGACAACCCAGTCGGCATACGAACCACCTTCCTTGTCGGAGTCGGCGTCGCCCAACTCTTGCTGTTGAAAATTATAGTTTACTAGGAGCAGAAAAGATGTGAAAAAGCCGTGGAACTGAAGTAGTTATTCATTTACCGTTAAAGGATGCAAAGGCAAAGGAAATGGGACACTCAAACAATCAAACAAATATCTCTCTAGAAAACAAACAAATGCACCCTTTTCATTTGAAAGCTTTATTCTATTTAGCAAACTTAGCTCCTTTTATTTCAAAGCTTTATTCAATATTGCAAGCTCTTTCATTTATTTCAATTAAAGTCAAAACCCTCTGTCAATTCATCATAGCTTTGTTATTTACAAGTATTCCTCTTTAAATCTCTCTCTTCTAATAGCTAAAAGCATTTCAATACATTATCTCTCTTTGGAGTATTACTGTCATTTCAATGCAAGCTTGATTCAACATACATATTGTGATTGTGATTGATCTATCTACATAAGGAACTTAAGTTGAGCATGTCCCATTCAATGACACAATCTCTTGGTTAGAAGTCAATTACGTGCAATCCCCATTACTAAAATCCCATCTGGTAGCGGTAACTAGTAGTAGCACACTTACAATCTCCAAATTCCTTTTGTAGTTCAAAGTTCCTTTCCTTCTTGTTCATTTTACTCAAACTTCAAAAGCTCTGTTGCATTGCTTGTAGAATTGATTTCCTGTATTAGAACTTACTTTCCAAACACTCTCCTTACTTGCAAGAACTTGCCCGATTGGCATTGGTACTTGCCTGACAGGCACTGGAGCTTGCGCAACTGGCATCGGAGCTTGCCCGATTAGGCTTATACTTTGCCCCGAATATTGTATTTTCCATTTCTATCACCCTTTTTATGCAAGTTATTATTTTGTTGACTAACATTTAATAAGCATCTAACTTTCCTTTATTTCCTGTTTTTCCTTTCTGTCATTATTTGCATTATTTTCAGTCTTTATATTTACTTGATTGTTGCAAACTAAGTTAGACTCAGCTCTAATTAGTTTGTGGCTGCCTTTTGGCATAAACACAAAGAAATTATTAAGTTCTTGGGGACAAGGCAAAGAAAATAACTTAACATAGATTAAGCCCCTCTATGGCCCTGTCTTTTGATTTGAAGCTCGATTTACTTGTGGTTCAAGCAACCAACTTAATAAACAACATACAATCAATCAATTTGTTGGTCTGAGCCAATAGTGGCACACCTGAAAACAACTAACTCCTTTAAGATAGCCTCAAGGCTTGGCCAAGGCTTCCTAAAAGCACCCTTAAACTGACATTGTTTTCACCATACTTGCAGGGGGAAATATGGCGCCAACACATGCAACTTCAGTGTCTTGATTAATATATACGTTAGCAATTTCGTCTTCACTAATGTAATGAATCTTGGAACAACTTCATTAAAATGTTAGAACTGAATTTTTGGACAACTTGATAATTATTATTGGCCTTGCATCACATATAAATTTAATTTAGAAAGCGATAATCATCATTTGTCAAATTGAATTTTATAGAAAAGGAAAACTAACGAAAAGGGCTTGAAAATTTTAAGTTTTAACGATAAGGACGAAATAAAGGGTAAAGTGAATAGTACCAGGATTGACTTTTTAGTGTAAAAATGTGGTTCGTTAAAATGAACAGTACCGTGAGCTTTTCGTTAAAACTCATTTTTAAAAATCCACGATCCATATAGGCTTTAGTTCAATTTATAAATCGATAAAAATAGCTTTCAAGTTCAATTAGCATTATCCCAGACCTTTTTTTTGTCCAGCCTCAATAGGCAAAATCCAAATCTTAACAACACACACATGTGTGCATATTTCAGGCTCCATAAAGCGTATCAATTTATAATCAACAACAACAACAACAAAGACTTATACCATTAAGTGGGGTCCATTTATGCATCCTAGAATGCCAGCTGCGCTCAGTTTTGCGCCAAATCTTCTGTTAGCTTTAAATACTCCATGTCTTTTCTTAGAGTCTTTTTCCAAATCTTCCTCTGCCCCTGCCCTTTTTGCTCTAAGCCATTGTCTCATAATCGTATCTTTTAATCTGAGCATCAGTAAGTATTCAGTTCACATGTCCAAACCACCTTAATCAGTTTTTCTCTTATCTTCAATTGCAGCTACTTTTACTTTACCTAGAATATGTTTGTTCTTAATCTTGTTCTTTTTTACGTGCCCACACATCCAACGAAGAATTCACATCTTCACTACACTTATTTTTTAGCACGTGATAATGCTTGACCACCCAACATTTCATACTATAAAGCACTCCTGGCCTTATTTTTGTCCTAATTTTTCCTTAAGCTTTAGTGGCATACGACGATCGCACATGTCACACCCTGATTTCGAGATACGTCCATGATTGACATGTGACGTCACCACGTACTTGTTCGATTATCATGCCTCGTTCTCGAGACATGACAAAAAACAAACTAACAGATCAATAACGTAGTAACTATTCCTTTTATTTCATGGCTGCATCTAACCTCTATGTTATACTGCCTACGCGCCCTAAGACGGGGATCGAGCCATTCGTAGTTCACACTTTGATAAACTCTAACATTTCTCATGGCATTCATAAAACTCTAGATAACTCCTGACGTAAGTGTAAGTGATGCACCCATATGTCATTCCATCTTTCACATACTTCGCAATGATTTCCAATAATGAAACCACTGTTAGTAATATTTCAATGGACCAATGATGCACACAGTTTAACATTTAACCACGTTAATCAATCAATAAGATCAATGATCACTTTACTAATCATAATAAAGACAACCTCCGTAAGGCTTGCCATAATTCTCTACCAGGATTCTGAAGTAACATCATTGTAACCCTAAATTACAAACACAAGCATAACCTTGAGCAACATCTACTCACAAGAATCTAGGGCTTTGAACTAACTCAACGGAACCAATTAGGAAAAGGGATTCTGAACCACTCAACTGAGTCCAATGAAGATAAGGTTTCAGACCAATCAATGGAACAAAATAGGAATAAGGATTTCAGACCACTCAATGGAATCCAACGAAGATAGGGGGTTTTGGATCATTAATGAAACCGAATTGGGAAAGAGATTCGAAACTACTCCATGGAATCTAATGAAAATAAGGTTTTGGACCACTCCATGGAACCCAATTCTAGAGTGCATATGGTCCTCATGTGCGGATTAACTAGACGAAACCATAAGTATCAATTCAATAGTGTGGTCCCCAAGTGCAGATTAACCAAGCAAGACCACCTATGGATCTAATGTGACCAAATAAGCAGTGATCTCCCATGGGATTAAACAGGCGGAGTCAGCCCTAGAATGCGTATGGTCCCCCAATGCAGATTAACCAGGCAGAACCATAAGCATGTATCTAATAATGTGGTTCCCCGATGTGGATTAATCAGGCAAAACCACCTATGGACATAATGTGATTAAGTAGGCAATGACCCACCAATGAGGATTAACCAAACAAAGTCACTCCAAGAATGCATATAGTCCTGATAGGATTAAAAGTGTTGATGCACAAAATCAGCGAGGACTTTGGTACAACAGAAAGTGTCAGGTTTTGTGACCTTCGCTCGGTTGCTTCGGTCACTAGTGAGGATAAGTACGTAAATGAATAGAGACAGAGAAGCAAACACAGGATGTACGTGGTTCACCCAGATTGGCTACGTCCACGGAGTAGAGGAGTTCTCATTAATTGTGAAGGGTTTACACAAATACATAGGTTCAAGCTCTGGTTTAGTGAGTGCTAGTGAATAGTTTAGTACAAAAATGACATTAGAGATTATTGTGGGAGAATGATCCCTATTTATAGAGGAGAGTTTCTAGTTTTGTTCTAACATCGACACGTGTCGTGTTGTGATTGGCTTCTGATGTTGACACGTGTCGAGCTGTGATTGGCTTCTGATGATGACACGTGTCGCATTGTGATTGGCCTCCTGGTTGAAGGGAAGCTCTTCTAGGTCCTTGAAGGTATAACGTTGACCGGTGCTCAGTAGTTTCGGGATTGGTCAAGTATGGTACAAACAGTGCTCCCCTAAGTTCCCGAGTGAGGGAAGCTCCTCGGTTGGGGACTTGCAAGATCCAAGCCATTGAGTAATCACGAAACTTCTAAGTACTGAAGTGTGGTATCATTTTCACGTGCCTTATCTGTCTCATATGTAGATGTGGCATCTTCTCTGGAAGTACTTTTCCTCCATCCATGGGTGGTATCTTTAACCGATGAAAATGCACAAGGTAATGTATCAATTTCACTTGAAGCTTACTTGTAGTTTCGGGCTTGGTCAAGTGCGATACAAACCCTATAGTAGGAGTCCCCCAAGTCGCCGAGCTAGGAGATCTGCCGAAAGAGGTGACAGACAAGGTAAGCAGTCAAACTTCCAAGCAAGCAACCCAGGATCGGAGGTTCGACTTCGGCTTCCGGTTGATTGTTCTCCTTCTCCTTGTCTCTCATTCAGCTGCCAGGATAAGGAGAAGCAAATGGAGAAGAGATGATATGAGATACTTTTGCTTTTGAAGAAGTAACTTTCCACAGGCTTATTCTTGAACTGTGCTGGAGGGTTTTCTGGTTCCCTTCAGAGTATAAGGCCGACTCAAGAATTTGAGGGTCAAAACAAGTCCATCAAATCTAGAGTACGTTCGACGTTGATGATATGGGATACTTTTGCTGTTGACGGAATAATGAATGTGGTATGGAAAGGTGTCGTGCTGTAGTGATCTGTTTCAGCTCACCGTTGAACCTTCTGCTTCAATCTTTTGCATGGCAGAAGTGGTGTGTACCTTTTGCATTTAAATGGTCATTCAGAACATTCCTTCCTAGTGACTCATCCACGCTTGGCAGCTTCAGTGTAAAGAGCCAATATCTGATCAACTGTCATGAGGTATTTGTTGGTGGAATTTGTGACCTTGACAGCAGTTGAGGATGAGTACTCGAGAGCAATGTTGAGTAAGCAACCAGGCAAAGGTCTCAGGCAGTCAGTTCCAGATTGGAGGTTTGATTTCAGGTTCCGACTGACTGCTCTCTTTCTCCTTGTCCTGCAGGTGTGGACAAGGACAAAGACAAAGACAGGGAGAAAGCATGATATGGGATACTCTTGCTTTCGACCCTGATAATATGAGATACTCTTGTTCTTGGTGTGGCTTATTTGCTGAGGTATTATCGGGGGGAAATAAAGCTGAGTATTTCGAGAGGTTATGTTGAGGGTGCCTTTTTGAATGTGAGAAAGGGTTGAGCATTTTTGCAGGTTTGCCTGTCCGTTAAGGAGGGAGGTCGATGTATATAGGGATTTCCCAATAACAAGTAGTAGTGCTATTCCTTTACCCTTGTGGGTAATAGCAATGTAGTGGGAGCTGCCAGCTTCACGTGTTTTAACTTTGTCAGAGCACTTTGAAAAAGTGGTATGTGGTATCTGGAAAGCTGATGTTACGTGTGAAGATTACAGACAAGCTTTATCTAAGGAAATCTGGCTCTCGAAGTTCTGAGAGTTGTGCCTCTTCGGTTTTCGAACAAGCAATCCCGTCGAGGATCTGACTCTCGAGATTCGGAAAGCGGTGCTACTTCGGTTTTTGAGAAAGTAATTATGTTGGGAGTCTTTTCTCGAATGTGAGTAAAGGTTGGACGTTCTTGCCAACCTATCTTGCCGCAAAACACGGAGGTCGACACACATAGGGACTTTCCAGTTGTCAAGCAGTGGTGCTGTTCCTTTACCCTTGTGGGTAATAGTAGGGTAGCTGGAACTTCGAAATTCTCGTGCCTAAACTTTGTCAGAGATCTTTGACAAAGTTATATGTGGTACCCGAGGAATTGATGGTGCATGTGGAGAGCGGTGATTGAACAGTAAGATTCACGTGCTTTCTACTTCACCAGAAATCTTCGACAGATTGCCCGTAATTTTCGCAAAGCCGAGTGTGCATGTGACAGGTGCTGACGAGGCTGAAAAAGTAGGTGCTTCTTCGATTTCTGAGATCGGCCCTCGTGGTCTCTGAGCAGCCCAGCTTTTGAGAAAGCAAATGCCTCTTCGATTTCTGAAGCTCCGTCGAGTGCAGATTTTTATAGAGGCTGGCATTAAGTTCCACAGCACACTTGAATCTCTACCAGTAGAAGCTCCATTCTTGCACTTCTAAGATCTTGATTTGTCTGACCTCTTCCCTCTTCAACACATTTGAAAATGTCTGGACCCTCCGACCGTCGTTTTGACTTGAACCTTGGAGAAGAGACAGCCACGCCTTCTCCAGACAACATATGGCGCCCATCCTTCATATCTCCTACTGGTCCTCTTATCGTTGGGGATTCTGTGATGAAGAATGATATGACCGCTGCAGTGGTGGCTAGGAACCTTCTCACTCCCAAAGATAACAGACTACTTTCCAAACGGTCTGATGAGTTGGCTGTTAAGGACTCTCTGGCTCTTAGTGTTCAGTGTGCAGGTTCTGTGTCTAATATGGCCCAACGCCTATTTGCTAGAACCCGCCAAGTTGAATCATTGGCTGCTGAAGTGATGAGTCTCAAACAGGAGATTAGAGGGCTCAAGCATGAGAATAAACAGTTGCACCGGCTCGCCCATGACTATGCTACAAACATGAAGAGGAAGCTTGACCAGATGAAGGAATCTGATGGTAAGGTTTTACTTGATCATTAGCGGTTTGTGGGTTTGTTCCAAAGGCATTTATTGCCTTCGTCTTCTGGGGCTGTACCTGGTAATGAAGCTTCAAATGATGAACCTCCAATGCCTCCTCCTTCTGGGGTTTTGTCAAGTACTGAGGCTCCGGATAACCACCCTCCGGTGCTTTCTCTTTCTGGGGCTCTACCGACTGCTGAGACTTCCCCTAAGCAACCTTTGTGAAGGCTCCCTTTTGTTTGTTTATTTTGACTCATGTATATGTACATATTTGTGGCTTTATCGAAAATATTAATAAATAAGCTTTGCTCCATTTCAACATATTGTGTTAAATACACCAAAGCCTTCTTCAGAAAGTTCTCTGAATTTTTTCTTTTGTCGAAACTTGTATTGTTGAAGCTTTGTGAGTGAAGCATGTAGTTTGAGGTAGTGTTCCCTTAATTTCCTGAGTGAGGAAAACTTCTCGGTTGGAGACTTGAAAAATCCAAGTCACTGAGTGGTTGTGAGACTTCCGAGTATCAAGGTGCAATAGCATATGGTGGGAGTCCCCCAAGTCTTCAGGCGATGAGAGTTGCCGAATGAGGTGTCTTGCTTGCTACTAATATGTCAAAGTAACGAAGCCTTGTTTTGATGTCACACCTTCATATATGCTTTATCCAAAAATATTTCAAGCTAGGTTTAGCTTTGGGAGGGCCCAAAATTTTTGTGTAGCCCAAAATTTTTGTGTAGCCCAAAACTGCTCATTTGTTTGCAAGCCCACGAAAAGAAGGGATCCAGTGCCTTTGTTCATTTGTTATTTGTGTGGCAAGCCCAAAGAGGAGAACAGGTTTGTGCCCACTCCCCTTTATTTAGTTTTTGTGAAGCCCAATGTATTCTTGCTGCATATTGGGAGGTAGATAAATAATAACAATGAGACTCAAAGTCTCATCCCTTTGCCTGTGTCTTCTTCCCCATTTCCCCGGACTTTGTTCAATATGGCACTGTGCACTTATTCCTTTTGTCCGTCACTTTTGGTGGCTTTTAGCTATTCTTTTGACTTGCCTTTTCCTTTCTTTGCTGGAAAGGTCTTCATGTCCTCGTAAAAATCTGAATGAGTCCAAAGGCATGATGAAGGAAAGTGGGTGTTGGAGCCAAGGAAGGGAAGGAAGGAGTTAACGTAGAGGGTGCGGTAGCTCTGCAATATAACACCATGTTCTGTAGCTCAACTCGCAAGGTTGTCTTCATGAAAATTGTTCCTTAGCTTGTGAACTACAACATATCCAAATTTGAGAGCCATCGGAGTAGTACAACTCCAGATATTCAGGTATGTTGAGTAAGTGTTCATCATTTTGCTGTTAACCTGTCAGACTTATTGTGAGCTTCGAAACTCCATTTTTTCTTGTTTAGATCAACATACTTTCTTCATCAAAGTTATTCCTTAGCTGGTGAACTACAACATATCCAATTTTGAGATTCATCGGAGTAGTACAACTCCAGATATGCAGGTATGATGAGTAACTGTGCATCATTTTTCTGTTAATCCGTCAGACTTATTGTGAGCTTCGAAACTTCATTTTGTCGTGTTCAGATCAACATACTTTCTTCAACAAAGTTGTTCCTCATCATCTCTTCCATAACATATCAATAATTCAGAACAAACTAACGGTTGGATATGTCCAGATCTTCGAAACACCACAACAGCGTTGAAGCTTTCAGAAATCTGACCGTCATTTTGTTGGAGCTTCATCACTCTAACTTCCGTCACTCAAATGGAAACATTTCCTTCGTGAAAGTTGTTCATCTGCTCAAGAACTATAAGATGTCCAAAATTCAGCTCTACTGAAGAAGAGCAGGAGTTGCAGAAATTTGATAGATGGAAAGAGGCGGAAGAGGGAGAGGGAGAAAAAAAAGGTTGCTTGGGTTGGATTGTATATAATTGTATGTCTGTTTATGATAGGGATATTGTGGATGTAAAACAAAAAAGTTTGTGTGCACTCATGTGTTGTTGTACAAGTTCAAGAGAATCTTGGTTGTGTGAACAAAATTTGTTTATTTGCCACAAGGTTTTGTGTTTGGAAAATAGTTTAATAGGTAAGGTTTATTGACTATAGATTTGTGCTTGGGTAGATAGCTTGACTAGTGAAGCTTTGGTGTTGAAGCTTTATAGGTGAAGCTTTTGTGTTGAAGCTTTATAGGTGAAGCTTTGGTTGGCGAAGCTTTATAGGTAAAGCTTTGGTGGTGAAGCTTTATAGGTGAAGCTTTGGTGGTGAAGCTTTATAGGTGAAGCTTTGGTGTTGAAGCTTTATAGGTGAAACTTTGGGGTTGAAGCTTTATAGGTGAAGCTTTGGTGGTGAAGCTTTATAGGTGAAGCTTTGGTGGTGAAGCTTTATAGGTGAAGCTTTGGTGTTGAAGCTTTATAGGTGAAGCTTTGGGGTTGAAGCTTTATAGGTGAAGCTTTGGTGGTGAAGCTTTATAGGTGAAGCTTTGGTGTTGACACCATAAATTGATTGTGCTTCGCACTATCTTGATGAACATAGTGCGAAGCTTTTGAGATTGATATTTATCCTCCATTGATGAAGCTTTTGTTGGCACCATAAATTGATTATGCTTCGCACTATCTTGATGAACATAGTGCGAAGCTTTTGAGATTGATATTTGTCCTCCATTGATGAAGCTTTTGTTGGCACCATAAATTGATTGTGCTTCGCACTATCTTGATGAACATAGTGCGAAGCTTTTGAGATTGGGAGTTGAATCCCATTGATGAAGCTGCTGTGTTCCCCCTTCCCTTTTTTTTTTTTTTTTTTTTGGAGGGGGGAACTGAAACATTTGAAATTTGAAACTCCTTAATGTTAGAAGTTTGAAGATTCTCCATGTGGGGCTTTCTCATGGTTTGAATTTGAATTTTGAATGTTAATAGCCATGTTGAACTATATATAAGAAGGATAAGTTTCCATTCTTTACCTTACCTTCATTTGCTCATCTTGTAGTGATTGTTGAAGACAAAGTGCTTTTTACTTGAGAGGGATTCTAGCATTGCTTTGCTGCACCATCTTCAGGTTGGTAGTCTTCTCCACTACATTGGATGTTTTCCTTTTTGTTGAATTGTTGGAATGTTCATGTATTTTATGACGAACATAATGAACTGGTTGAGCTGTTCTTCATGCCCTGTGAGATTCCTTATGTTTTGATCCTTCATGTAGTAATAGAGTTTGTTTCTATTTGTTGTAGATGTCGGAGTCTGGAAGTCTTAGTGATGAGGGCTCCCCTAGCTCGGGCTCTAGGTTTGAGCCTGCAATGTTGGGGTCTTCATGGCCTTTGTTAGAGTCTTGTACAAAAGAAACGTTGGATGATCCTCACAATTGTCAAACCTTAGCCAATATTGGTTATTCCTCCATGTTAGTGGGTGAGGGGGTTGTTTGTGACGCCATACCCATATGTCGTTCTGATCCTCACAATTGTCAAACCTTAGCCGAGATTGGTTCTTCCTCCATACGAGTGGGTGAGGGGGTTGTTTGTGATGCCATACCCATATTTCGCTCTGAGTTCACAGCGGACCATTTAGAAAATAACTTGTTAGATAGCGAAAAGCAGCTTGAGGCCCTAAGGCAATCATGTAGTATCCCCCGTAGTGTAGGAATACGTTTGGTGCGTTGTGAAGAATTGCCTTCGGAGCCGCCCAAGGGTCATGTTATGTTCTATACCCAGACATTAGTGACCTTGGGGGTAAATTTACCTTTGCATCCGTGGTTGCAACGAATGCTGGCTTGTATTGGTTATGCACCTGGGCAACTCAACCCTGGTTTCTGGGATACCTTGATCGGGTTTTATATTATTTGGATGGAGTGTGGATTAGGTGAGCCTTCCTTCCATCAGTGGCGCTACTGTTATAAGATGCGCCCGGTAAAAGCATGTACTGGTTATGCTGAATGTGCATGTCGGAGCGAGAGAGAGCGTGTTGTCTTTAATAAGAGAAAGTCGTACTGCACATGGAAGAAACGTTGGTGCTTTCTTTATAATGATTGGGAGCATGCTAAGGGTGTCACGCCTGACCGACGTGTTCCTACTCACTTCCAGACTGTAGGTTGTAATGTATCCATTTTCTCATTATTTGCTATTGTTGTGATTTTCTATTGCTTCTAAGATTTTTCTTCATGCAGTGACACGAGGCACCATCAAACTCTCCGGACAGGAGCTAGCTGATGTAGAGAAAGTGCTGAGGGTGCCTAAAGAAGATAGATACTTGGGTAAGCTACGTCCCTTGTTTCGAAAGTACGGTTTCCAGCCCTTAGTTTCCGAGTGCCAGAGACGAGCGAGTAAGTTGTATCCTCACTTGATCCTTGTTCTTCCCTTTTTTTTTTTTATAGATATATAATGTGGTATTCCTTACTTTGATTTTCCATGTTCAGTGGAGAAGGTGGGCAAGAAAGTGGAGACTAGCACCAAGAAAATGAGAGTGCCCATGTTAGTTCATTCAGAAGACATCCTGTTTCACAAGGAAGCTCGCAAGCACCGAGTGAGACCAATTATTAAAACTAAGTCTCGAGAAGAAGTCCTCAAGGTTGCTGCCTCGAAGAAAGCTGAAGCTGAGGCCATTGGATGTGCTGCTGCCATAGTTGCCGGGGAAGATAGGCGATTGCTGCCTCCTCTTCCTACTATTAATCCCATCTTTCCTCCAGTTAGGGAACACATTGGGCAGGAAGGTGATCCTAGTTCTAGCAGCAAGGGTAAAGATAAGGAAGAGGTTGGCAGTGTCCCTTGGAAGGATTTGAAGGTTGCCATGCGGCCAAAGGACTTTGGGTATATCAACAATTGCCTGGCAGGGCGTCGATTCACTTTCGATGAGCTCGGAGAACCCTTAGCTAAAGATGAATCGGATTGCGACCGGATGTTGAAGCTATCTTCATATGTGAGTGTTACTTTGTCATTCCCTTGTTTTCTCCTCTTTATTAGCATTATTTTAATAGTGATGATCGTCTTGTCATGCAGGTCATGGCTGAGTATCACGACAGACTGCGAGAGGCTGAACGGTGCAAGGTGAAATTGAAAGAGAATAAGCAGCTTGTGAATGATGCCAGGAAGACGAGCAAAGCTTTAGCTGAGGCCATCCAAGTCAAGGATCAACATTTTGAGAGTTTGAAGAGGCGGAATGGTGAGAACTTGAGACTCAAGGTATAGTTGGAAGCGACTAAGAAACAGTTGGAGACAACTATGCTCGAGGTTTCCAAGGTTAAAGGGGAGTTGGATAGTGCCTTGGTTGAGGTTTCTGAGCTGAAGAGTGGTATCCCGGCTGAGAAGGAAGCTGCTGTGAATGAGTTCTTGGGTTCCCAGGCCTTTCTCCATGTCCTTAGACCTCGCTGTGCCCGGGAAGTGCACTTTGAAAAAAGAAAGTGGATGGCTGTCCTTGATCGTTATGATGATGGAAGTGTTCTTCAAAAATACCGTGAAGAAATAGATGAGCATCATCGAAAAGGTGAAACCTTCGACCTTGTAGTTTATTCGAGCAGTGCAGATGAGTCGGGCGATGATGCTAGTGCTGATGAGCAGAGTCATCAGGGTGATGATGAGGTTGGAGATGCAGAAAATGGCGGTAGGTCTCAGAATGATATGATCAGGGGTTCAACTTCAGAGGAGGAGGACTAGAAGTGCTTTCACTTTCTGCATGTACTCTGCCTGCACTAGTTTATTGTTTTATGGCATGTGCCATGTTATAAACTCGAGGCTTTTTTTTTTTTTTGTTTTGTATGTTTATGAGTATTTGCATTATCAAGCAAGTGTTTGTATTATCAAGCTTCAAGTGTTTGCCCTATCATTGATGAATGTTTGGCTATGTTTGCATAGATAATTTGTATAGTCTTGTTGACATATACTTAGATTTTATTCTGTATTGGAAACATGTGCGTTGAAGCTTCAATACTTGAGTGTTTCATTGCCCAGAATGTAAAAGAGTTTAGGGCCGAGTTGGCTAAATCACCTCTTTATTGAATTCATACCAAATGGTCTTTGTTACATAGGATGCCGAACGGCTGTAGCTTAACACTTGTACAATGTGAGTCTATTTGCAATAGTACTTCAAGTGGTCAGCATTCCATGGATGGCCAAGGGTCTTGCCGTCGGAGCTTTTAAGCTTGTAGGAGCCAGGGCGGCTGATGCTGACGACCTCGAACGGTCCGTCCCAGTTAGGACTGAGTGTTCCTTCACTCGGGACTCTATCACAGAGTAATCTTTTCTTCAGTACCCAGTCTCCCACTTTAAAAGAGCGAGGTTTGACCCTTGAGTTGTAGTAGTTGGAGATGCGCTGCTTGTAGGCGACATTCCTCAGGTGAGCCTGATTTCTGTGTTCCTCGACTAGATCCAGGTTGAGGGTGAGTTGCTTGTCGTTCTCACTCTGTATGTAGTTCTGGATTCGATATGTTGCTTGCTCAAGCTCAACCGGGACAACTGCTTCTGTACCAAAAGCAAGTGAGAATGGAGTTTCTCCTGTGGAAGTCCGATATGAAGTGCGATATGACCAAAGAACTTGGGGTACGAATTCTGGCCAACAACCTTTAGCTTTGTCCAAGCTAGTTTTCAGAGTGCGCTTGATTATTTTGTTAACGACATCGACTTGTCCGTTAGACTGGGGATGGGCTGGAGAGGCAAAACATAAGTTGATGTTGAACTTAGAGCAGAACATCTTGAACTTCTTGTTGTCGAACTGCCACCCATTGTCCGTGACTATCGCATTGGGAATGCCGAATCTGCAGAGGATGTTCTTCCATACGAAGTCTTCTATTTTTCCCTCAGTAATGGTTGCCAAGGGTTCTACTTCAGCCCACTTTGTGAAGTAGTCAACTGCAACGATTGCATAGCGGACCTTGCCTTTCCCTGCAGGCATTGGGCCGATCAAATCAAGTCCCCATTGGGCAAAGGGCCAAGGGCTGATCATAGGAGTGAGCGGCTCGGGAGGGGAGTGAGGGATAGTTGCGTAGCGTTGACACTTATCACATGAGCGTGATATTCTGATGGCATCCTGGTGGAGTGTTGGCCAATAGTATCCTTGGCGAAAAGTCTTGTGTGCTAGGGATCGAGACCCAGCATGATCTCCGCAGACTCCTTCATGTATTTCTCGAAGGACAATTTCCGCCTCCGCAGGTGTAAGGCATCTTAGGTATGGCAGGGTAAAACCGCGCTTGTAGAGTTGGTCATTAATGATCAAGTATCGGGCAGACTTGTATCGAATCTGCTTAGCTTGGACTTTGTCAATTGGGAGGCTGCCATGAGCAAGGAATTTATAAATTGGGGTGATCCAACTATCTCCTTGCTGTAAATTGCACACTTCCATGACCATGGTGCTTGGTGCTGCCAACAATTCGACATGAATTTTTCTCCCAATCTTATCTTCCACTACCGAGGCGAGGCGAGCCAAAGCGTCTGCATGACTGTTTGCCGCTCGAGGAACTTGGGTGATCTGGTAGTGGAAGTGCTTGAGCAAAAGTCGCGTTTGCGCAAGATATGCTGCCATTGAGCTATCCTTAACATCAAAGTTATTCGTGACTTGGTTGACCACTAATTGGGAGTCACTGAAGATATCAATTCGTTTAACCCCGAGGTGCTTGGCCAAACGTAAGCCTGCTAGAAGGGCTTCGTATTCGGCCTCATTGTTCGATGCCTTGAATTTGAAACGAAGAGCGTATTCCATCGCCACTTTGTCGGGGGTAGTAAGGACTAATCCTGCTCCGCAGCCCTGTTGGTTGGACGAGCCATCAACATACAGACTCCATGTTGGGGTTGTTGATTCTATCTTCTGAGCTTCCGATGGTAATGAAGCTATTGCTTCAGGTGTAGAAGCAATGTCAACACGATATGTGAAGTCGGCTATGAAATCTGCTACAGCCTGACCTTTTTCGGCTGGTTTTGGTTGGTAGGAGATGTCAAACTCACCCAATGATATTGCCCATTTGATCATTCGTCCAGACGTGTCAGGACTCTGGAGTATCTGTCGAAGAGGGTGATTGGTAAGCACAATAATGGTGTGTGCTTGGAAATAGGGGCTAAGTTTTCGAGCAGACATGACCAATGCTAAAGCTAATTTCTCAATGTTGGAGTATCGTGTCTCCGCATCTTGTAGGGCCTTACTAGCGTAGTAGACGGGCCTTTCGACCCCACTGTCCTTTCGAATAAGAACAGAACTAACTGCTGAAGCCGAAACCGATAGATAGATAATGAGAGTGTCACCAACTTCTGGTTTGGAGAGCAGATGGGCTTTACTCATGTACTCCTTGAGGTTCCTAAATGCCTTGGCACATTCCTCCGTCCATGTAATGTACTTCTTATTTCCCTTGAGTGCTTTGAAGAAAGGAGCACATCTGTCTGTGGCCTTAGAGATGAATCTGGTTAAGGCTGCCACCTTGCCAGTAAGGCTTTGGATGTCTTTTGAAGTTACTGGCTCTTTCATGTCGAGGATTGCTTTGATCTTTTCGGGGTTAGCTTCAATGCCTCGTTGGCTAATCATGAAGCCTAAGAATTTGCCAGAGCCCACGCCGAAGGCACATTTGTTGGGGTTCAACCTCATTCGATACCTCTTTAGAATGGTGAAAGTTTCAGATAGGTTGATGATGTGTTGGTCAGCATGTTTGCTCTTGACTAACATATCATCAACGTAAACTTCCATGCTCTTCCCAATCTGTTCGGCGAACATTGAATTGACTAGTCTCTGATAAGTTGCTCCTACATTCTTTAGGCCGAAAGGCATGACTTTGTAGCAATATAGTCCCCTGTCAGTAGTGAAGGCTGTGTGTTCTTGGTCTGAGGGGTTCATGAGGATTTGGTTGTATCCTGAATAAGCGTCCATGAAGCTCAAGAGCTTACACCCTGCCGTAGAGTCTATAAGTCTATCAATGAGAGGAAGGGGGAAACTATCCTTCGGGCATCCTTTGTTTAGGTCGGTGTAGTCGACACACATTCTCCACAAGACCTTTTGAAGCAGGAGACTTTCCTTGGTCGGATTTTTCTTAACAAGGACAACATTTGCTACCCATGTTGGGTAATTGACTTCACGGACGAAGCCTATGTCCTTGAGTTTTTCAACTTCTGCTTTCATCGCCTCGTATCGCTCAACCTCATAAGATCTTCGCTTCTGTTTTACTGGTTTGGTCTTGGGATCAATACTCAAGTGGTGACAAATGATATCGGGAGAGATGCCCGGCATATCTTTATATGACCAAGCAAAAACCTCAGCGTTCTCTTGCAAAAAGGAGATCAGTGACAACCGAAGGGGTGGTGACAAAGTAGTGCCAATCTTCACCATGCGGTCTGGATGGTCTTTGGAGATAGAGACCTTCTCTAACTCTTCAGCGGGTTGTGCTTGCTGGGTGAATGAGTCATCTCGAGGGTCGTCGGGTTGACTGTTGCCATCCTGAAGACCCGAGTTGGATTCATCTGGACTGGTCTTTACGACTTGGTTATGTATAGAGAGAGTCTCCTTGGGGACAGACATGTGTTGTTGTTTGACTGAAGTGTTGTAACATGATCGAGCACTAAGTTGATCTCCCCTGATGTACCCATTGCCGAAAGGGGTTGGAAACTTCATCAACAACATATGTGTAGATACCATGGCCTTGAGATCATTGATGCCTGTGCGCCCAAAGATGACATTGTATGCCGTCGGGCAGTTGACCACTAGGAAGTTAGTGGTAATAGTAGCTGTGTAGGGGCCTGTACCAATGGTGAAGGGTAAATGTATACTCCCTAAAGGTTGCACGATATCGCCAGAGAAGCTTATCAGAGGAGAAATCGAGCGATCGAGCAAGTGTTCCGCTACATTAAGTGCCTTGAAAGCTTCAGCAAACATGATATTGACTGAAGCACCTGTGTCTATCAGGATTCGTTTCACATCAAAATTTGCTATGTGAGCTTCCACGATCAGCGGGTCATTGTGAGGGTAGATGATACCTCTTTCTTCCTCAGGGTAGAAACATATTGGATCCCAGTTAGGCTTTTGATACTTGCCTCCTCTGATGTCTTCCACGTGAAACACTTGATGGCCAGGTCTCAAAGTTCGTTCACTGCTTTTCATGGCCCTATTGGAAGATTCAGACATGGGTGTGCCGCCGCTTATGGAATATATCACATTCACCTGGCGTTGGTTACGGTTATCCCTCGGAGGGTGAAGGAGGAACTGATCAATTTTTCCTTCACGTGCCAGAGCTTCAATATGGTCACGGAGGATAATGCACTTTTCACTATCATGGCCATTATACTCGTGGTAGCAGCAAAACATTCCTGTGTTCTTCGTGGACTTGTAATCTGGCTGTCTTGGCTTTGGCTTTGGTATCAGGTGAGCTATACTGGGGTAGATGGCAGCACATGTAGCATTCAAAGAGGTGTATGTCTCATACCTCGGGGTAGGGCCTGTCTTGACACGTGATTGGCCCACTGCGTTGACTGCCTGGGGGCGGGCATTATTGTGACGATATCCTGAGTTATCGCGATAGTGCCCCTTATTCTTTTTATTAAAATGAGATTGGTGAGGATGGAAGTCTTTCCTTTTGCCCTGAGATTGATATGTCTGCTGACTTGGCGAAGCATTAAATGAGGCAGGGGGGTGTGCTGCTACCATTTGGAAGGTTGAGGTCTTTTCATTCGGTTGGATCTGGCCTTCACTCCCTACTTGCTGATAAGGGGTGACTGTAGGGGGTTTCCCTTGATATGTCCTTGCCTCGGCGGAGGCATGGTTGTAAGCTTGTGTCATCACCTCAGAGTAAGTCTTCCAAGTGTTGGCATTGATCATGTACTTGAAGAAACAGTCACGTAAGCCTGCCGTGAAAGCCTTGAGGGCGGTCTTGTCATCTGCCTCAGCGCAGCGAGAATACTCATGGCTGAAGCGGCCATCGTACTTTCGTAATGACTCATCCGGCTTCTGGCGAATAGTGTACAAGTCATCTGCGGAATGCAAGCGATCGGTCTGGAAGATGTGTTGAGAGACAAACAGCTTCCTCAACTCTTCAAATGAGTCTACTGTCTCAGGTGGAAGACGACAATACCAGTTTAAAGCTCCGCCAGAGAGGGTGGAGGGGAAGAGAAGGCACCGTTCTTCGTCGGTGTGTCCCCGGTATACCATGGTGGACTCAAAGAGGTTAAGGTGTTCAATCGGGTCTTCCTTTCCAGTATAGAGCTGTAAGTCAAGCTTCTGCTTTGTCTTCGCTTGGAGGGGAGTGTTGAGGATCCTTCTTGTGAGAGGGCCAGGCCTGGGTTGGTTCCAGTCAGGTATCTCGGCTTGACGTTCAGCCTTCAGCTTGTTTACTTCCTCAAGGAGCTGCAGGACAAGGGGGTCCTGAGTGGAGTCGTGCACCACCGAAGTTTTCTTCTTTAAGTCCCC
The DNA here is from genome assembly GCF_042453785.1 of Malus domestica. Classification (NCBI taxonomy): domain Eukaryota; kingdom Viridiplantae; phylum Streptophyta; class Magnoliopsida; order Rosales; family Rosaceae; genus Malus; species Malus domestica. The sequence continues at coordinate 24,020,459 of NC_091673.1, forward strand.
ATCGCCTCTTGGAAGTAAGAAAGTTTGATCAAGATAGCGTGATCTTTCTTTGGACTCGCCACACTGACTTCTAGAGTGAGTATGTCGGAATGTTTCCGAGTCCCCAGTAGCTTCATATTCTTCTGGGACTTGTTGCCTATTCCCTAGATTGGCGGCTGGCCTGGGTCGTGGAAGAGGACCGAGTCTTTCAGAAACCCTTGGGTCATTGATCTTCGAGCTTATGTGGATGGGATTCTCTCGACGTTGCTTTAGAAAGTCTCGACAATCACGATAGACAGCTTTTGATCCTTCCACTTCCTCTGTGAGGAGGTGTTTTCCTCTACCTCTCCTTCGGGTTGAAGCAGCTGGGTTGAGAGAAGTCTCATGTTGATTATCACATTGATGTGTAGCTCGATCCCTATCAGGGATGTCCGTGTCGGATATCGGCGACCCTCCGTGTTGGGGGGCATTCAGTTGATTGTTAACCTTAACAGGGGCGATGAGCTTATGTGTTTGAGCCTGCCTAGCCTCGTGAAGCATCTCGAAAAGTTTTTCATATTGTTCCTGGAGGACTTCATTCTTCATTGCTATCTTGTTGTTCTGAACCTCTAGCTCATCGACTTTAGCTTGAAGAGTGACTCTATTTCCTTCCTGTTTTCGCTGCTTCATACTAGGTCCAGCGGGGGTGTCATTCTGTGTGCTGTGGCTTCTTTCGCTCCCCATGTCGGAGAGAGATGCTTGGCCAAAAGAAAGTGTACGAGCGGTGGAAACCAGCTTGACAAAGCTGAAGAGAGTGGGAGTAAGTGTCTTTCCCACAGACGGCGCCAAATGTTGATGCACAAAATCAGCGAGGACTTTGGTACAACAGAAAGTGTCAGGTTTTATGACCTTCGCTTGGTTGCTTCGGTCACTAGTGAGGATAAGTACGTAAATGAATAGAGATAGAGAAGCAAACACAGGATGTACGTGGTTCACCCAGATTGGCTACGTCCACGGAGTAGAGGAGTTCTCATTAATTGTGAAGGGTTTACACAAATACATAGGTTCAAGCTCTGGTTTAGTGAGTTCTAGTGAATAGTTTAGTACAAAAATGACATTAGAGATTATTGTGGGAGAATGATCCCTATTTATAGAGGAGAGTTTCTAGTTTTGTTCTAACATCGACACGTGTCGTGTTGTGATTGGCTTATGATGTTGACACGTGTCGAGCTGTGATTGGCTTCTGATGACGACACGTGTCGCATTGTGATTGGCCTCCTGGTTGAAGGGAAGCTCTTCTAGGTCCTTGACGGTATAACGTTGACCGGTGCTCAGTAGTTTCGGGATTGGTCAAGTATGGTACAAACAAAAAGCACACCACAAAGTAGCACACAAACGTCCTATTGATTTTCCTTATTAACACTATAGCATATGAAAATAAGGGTCTTTCCTGCAGAAGATTGTTTTATCTAACTACTTAAAATGTCACAAAAATTGGGCTGCTGTCCCTACTGACTAGCCACCGAAAAATAATTATTAGACCGACTTACACTTATCTAAAGTCTATCAAATTTTATAAGCAGACACTAGACACGTAGAGCTACACACATACAAATTTTTGGGATTTTTGAATTGATTTGCTATTTAAATTAAATCGAACAAAAACATGACAAAAGTGAATTTTAAATAATAAAAATAGATTGTAGTTCACAAGTTAAGAAAAACGAGTTATGGGAATTGCTATCCACCACCAAATAATCATGCAAACATGTTATGTTTCATTCAAATTCCTTTTATTTTTGGATGAAGATGCTCAAGTTGGCTCAATGTTAGAACTCAACCTATTAAGCTTTCTTATGTAGTATGTTAAGAGAATGACGTTTTCAACTTAACTTAGTCCCTAGCATGCAATCTAGAATGGCGTGTTCATAGATTTAATAAGTAGAAATCATTAAGAACGAAAAGAGTTTGAGTCATCATAAGGCATCGTAAGTACTAGCATTGTCTTAGTTATCCTAGAAATTGGTTCACATGTTAATCGCAATTAACAAGTACTAATCTAGAACATATGTAGGTCTTCATTCGACAAGGGCAGGTACACACATATTCATAGCATTAGAATCCTAAATATGCTTACTAAGTATGCATCCGTAGAAAACACATAAAGAATTCATCAATGAGACAAGTAGTGAACCAATTTTCATCCATTCATAAAAGTAATTCAACGAAATCTCATAACAAACTTGCAATCATATTTGGGGCTTCAAAACAGCCCTTAACTACTAAAAATTAGTTACACATAATCCTTAAATAAAACCAAAAGAAAGACATGAGTTTAAGAAGATAAAACCGAAAGAAGAGAATGCCAAGATTTCCTCCTTCCTTTCCTTCCTTCCCCAACGTTGTTGCCTTGCTTTTTCTTTCTGTTGTATTTTTTTTTTCTCCTTTCCTTTGCCGCTGCAACCTGAAGCCTTTTTGTTCTTGCTTCCTGCCCCAGTTTCTTCTCCATAACTCACCTACTAATAGCCATTCAGTGATGACAATAAGTGAGAGGAAATGGTAAAACAATTGTAACTCTTTAGGTAGCCTTTATGCCCATTCCTCCCACTTAATCCTTATCTTTAATTCCATTTCCTCTGATATTTGAATAGGTGTCAGCTGACTTGTTCTTGGCTGCATCAGTTCTGGCTGCTAGATTTATTGGATTTATTGCTTTCAATGCTTTCTTGTTAGTTACAAACTGCTCAACCTCTTGGAAACCTTTCAGTGTTAAAACGGCCATAACTTCTTCTAGAAAAATGATATTAGCAATCCGTGAAATGCTCCAGAAAATAGACATCCGTAGCTTTCTAAGAATATAAGGCTCATTCTCTAATTCACTCTGAGCTGTTCGAAACTTTCTTCCAAAGTCAGCTGATCTGCACAGGCAGTATTTACGATTTTGTTACTTAAAATCCCACTTGTGCTATTTTTCTTTTATTTGATTGACAAATCCCACAAAACACAAAAACAAAGTAAATAGCTCAAAAATATAAGGAACTAACTAAGAAAAGACAAGTGAATTTGATGTAAAATATATATAAATATGAGCTTATCAAATACCCCCATGCTTAGCTTTTGCTAGTCCTCGAGCAAAACAAAGAAAACATGAAAAAGTAGCAACATGAAAAACATTAGCTTCCCCCTATGTGACCCTCATAGAATTTCATTCAAGAAAACAAATCATCAAGAACCTTAGCTAGCACTAAACAAGCTAATCCAAGCTCATCTTCCTTATTCAAATGTTAGCAGTTACCTTTTAATCATCCTTGAAGTGTAACGTGTGTAATAGCCATGCTAATGCAATTTCAAGCTTTTTTAAAATACCACATGCAAACTAGTGACCTTCTCACAGGACATACACTCAATCACACATATGTTTAGTTTAACGTGTTTCACTCAAAGAATCCAATGTGAAAGATCTACCATAAGCTTGCATAAAGATCTCATCTCTACAACCATAATTGCAAAACTTAAATCAAGATGACTTTTATTGGATGTAATAAGGCTTAGGGAGAGGGTTATAGAAATGAAAGGATAGGTAATGACAAGTTCCAAGCTACATGGCAAGCAATTCTCTTGTTGAGATTTATAAGAACTCAAGCTCTCCAACCACTCCCCTAAACTGAAACTTAAAAAAAACTTTTTATTTGCTTTGTATACAAATTTTCTTTTTCTTTCTGTTTTTATTTATTTATTATTTTTACTTTTTTTTAACAAACTTGCACATAACTAAATACAAACATGAAATACCCCCACACTTATTCTTTTGCCAGACTCCTTCAAAGTACTTCACAAACATTTCTCATAAGACAATCTCACATTGCTCACTAGCTAGCTTGGAAAGGGTAAGGAAAAATGTTTAAGGTATAAGGGTAGACATATCTGGTGATAAGAAATAAAAAGCTTAACATATACGGCTCAAATTGGCAATCTAATGATATTTTTTTTCTTTAGGAAAACATGCTTATTTGGGCCATTGTGATAAACCTAATGCCTCTATCCTTTTCAAGTTCATGCAATCAAATGACAAACATTTTGAAAGATCATTACACAAGTTCTAGAGATGTAAGTCACATAAGTTCATCACACATGAAAGAATATGAGTGTATGAAAAATTCACACACTTTCAATAGGCTCAAAAACTCACATAGGATGTATATTGTCACTATGTTCACACATGAAGCTTTAAGTCATGCTTTAGTTTCACATCAACAAGGCTATGTGCATTTGGTTTTTCAAAGATGATTAAACATGTACAAGGCTAACAAGAGAATAAGGAATTTCACACAACACATGATTACTAAGTTCTTGATCACCGTGGTTCAAATTTGATCCAATTATATCATTGGGTTGGGAAACTAACAAAAATCTAATTCAAAACAATAAAGAAAATAAGACTACTTTTTTATTTTCAAATTTTCAGAATGTTTTTTTTGTTTTTTTGTGGTTTTTTTTAGATTAAACAAAACTAACTAAGAAAATAAAAAGAAACAACACGGACACAAATCAAACCAATTCATAGTCAAAGGGACGAAAATTTTCAATTTGGTCATTTTTTGAATCCTTACCCCCAAACCTAAACTGGACATTGTCCTCAATATCAGAAAACACAATAATGCATAAAATAAAAATAAAATAAAATAGTACGAAACAAAATAAAGCATTTATACTGAAAACTTCCCCAATTTGCAATAAAATCAAACGATGACCCCCAAACTTCAATTCTGCAATCAACTCCAATGGTGGACATGATCAAACTTTACTACAAAGAAAAGAAATAATTCAATTTAGCACGTAAGAAAATTCAGAAAACAAAAACAAACGGAAAATTGAAAATGGCAGAAAAAGACAATGAATAGAAATATTGGGTTGCCTCCCAATAAGCGCTTGCTTTTACGTCCACAGTTGGACAGCACTAAGAGTAATCATCCAAGGGTAGATGGTTCTTGGAGGGGTACAACCTCCACATCATGCTTCACAAAAGACTCGTAATATGGCTTAAGTTTATGCTCATTCACTTTGAACACGCCTCCAGTCTTTGCACTTTGGATTTCCACTGCACCATGAGGAAAAATATTAGTTATAACAAATGAACCAACCCATTGAGAACGAAGCTTACTTCGAAATAACCGAAGGCGAGAATTAAATAGAAGAACTTTCTGTCCAATGACAAAGCTCTTCCTTAAGATCATCTTGTCATGAAATGTCTTTGATTTCTCCTTGTATATTTCGACTAGACTCATATGCATCATTCCGAATTTCGTCTAACTTATTCAATTGAAGCTTTCTCTGTTGTCCGGCAACACTCATGTCCATGTTGTAGGCTTTGATCGCCCAATAAGCTTTGTGCTCTAACTCTACTGGAAGACGACATGGTTTCCCATAAACTAACATAAATGGGGACATTCCAATAGGAGTCTTATAGGCAGTCTTATAAGCCCACAATGCATCTTTCAAGCCCATGCTCCAATCCTTTCTACTAGGACTCACAATTTTCTCCAAAATTTGCTTCACCTCACGGTTTGATAATTCTGCTTGACCACTAGTTTGCGGATGATAAGGTGTAGACACCTTATGTGTGACATTGTACCTCCTAAGCAACACTTCAAATGTTCTATTGCAAAAGTGACTCTCTCCATCGCTGATGATTGCTCTAGGTATTTCAAATCTTGCAAAGATGTTAGTCTTAATAAAATTTGAAACAACTTTTGAATCATTAGTTTTGGTGGCTTTCGCTTCCACCCATTTAGAAACATAATCCACAACCAATAAAATGTAAAGAAAACCATTTGAAGATGGAAAATGTCCTATCAAAATCAATGCCCCACACATCAAAGATCTCAACAATCAAAATAGGAGTTTGTGGCATTTGATTTCTTGGGCCCAAGTAGGGATGTCAATTCTAACCATTAAACCCGATAACTATGGATAACCGCCCGAATGGATTGGATATGGATATGAAAATTCGGGTATGGTATGGATGTGGGGAAAAACCGTGAACTTTATTCGGTTATGATTTTGAATATGGTTATAGGGGTCCCCAATCCATATCCGTCCCCTAATCCGACCCGAATATTATATATATATATTTGATATATAATATAATTTTATTCAATTTACCGAACTCTCTCTAGACTAATTCATTATGCATGCAACAAACCCTATACTATCTTTATTATGCACCATGCATAGGGCATACCAACAACCTCATCAATTCAATACTCTTATTGTTATACTCAACCAAGTTAATTCATTGAATCATTTTATATATCAATTATCAAATGTTACAAGTTTATTAGATTCATCTCTATTCAAGAGTTTCACTATCAAGAAATTGGTGCATGTTATCATGAACAACTTCAAATATATTGTTATGTTTTTTGTAATTGGATGTTGCTATTTAATGACGGAATTAGTATTTACTAAAATTTATAATGCATCAATTGGATGAATATAATTTTTTTTATAATTTTTTACGAAGATGGATATAACCGATAACCAATTGAAAATCCGTTACCCGGTGGATATGGTTATGGATAATCCCCGATGGTTAATTTGTGGTTATGGATATGGTTAATTTTTGTGGTTATGGGGATGGATATAGAATTTTCGTCCCCAAACTGAACCGTTGCCATCCCTAGGCCCAAGTTACGTGTTCGTTGACAATGATCACATGTTGCACAAAACTTGTATGCTTCCTTAAACAAACTAGGCCATAAAAACCACTCTCTAACACCATAAGGGTTGTCCTCTTTGCTCTAAAATGGCCACCACATGCATAAGAATGACAAAAAGTTAGAATAGATTTAAACTCAGATTCGGGGACACACCTTCTAATCATCAGGGCAATATCGTAGTATTTGGCGATTTTGACAAGCTTATCTTTCTGAGCACGTGTAAAATCATCCGGAATCTTTTTGGTGACCATGTAATTGATAATATCTGCATACCAAGGGTCAGTAGCCTTTAATGAAAACAATTACTCGTCCGGAAAACTCTCACGTAAAAGGATGAGATATTCCTCTGTGTTTGAATGCACAAGTCTGCTAAGATGATATGCTACAACATTCTCACTCCTTTTCTTATCCTTGATCTCTAAGTCAAACTCTTGAAGCAGAAGTATCAATCGAATGAGTCGCGGTTTTGCATCTTTTTTTGTGAGTGGATACTTCAAAGTTGCATGGTCAGAAAACATAATAACTTCCCAATCAAATAAGATCTAAATTTTTCTAAAGCAAATACAATAGCTAAAAGCTCATTCTCTGTTGTTGAATAATTCAACTGTGCATGATTGAGTGTTCGAGATGCATAATAAATGACATGTGGCACTTTGTTGACACGCTACCCTAGAACTGCACCGACGGCATAGTCTGAAGCATCGCATATCAACTCAAAAGGTAAATTCCAATCTGGTGGCATGATCACAGGAGTCATGGATAACAACTCCTTAAGCTTGTTGAATGCTACCACACACTCTTCATTCATATCAAATGTTACATCCTTTTGAAGCAAACGGCACAAGGGTCTAGAAATCATTGAGAAGTCCTTCATAAACCTACAGTAGAAACCTGCATGTCCAAGAAAAGAACGAACCTCCCTGACAGTAGTAGGGATGGGTAAAGAACTAACAAGTTATACTTTAGATTTATCAACTTCAATTCCACTTTCATATATGATATGCCCTAGAACTAATCCATACGAAACCATGAAATGACATATTTCCCAATTTAAGACCAGATTAGTTTATTGGCAACGTTTTAAAACTAGGGACAGATTATGTAGACATGTATCAAAAGAATCACCATAAACTGAAAAACTATCCATGAAAACTTTAATGATTTTCTCAATCATATTAGAAAAGATACTTACCATACACCTTTGAAATGTGGCGGGGGCATTGCAAAGTCCAAACGGCATCCTCCGATATGCAAATGTGCTAAATGGACATGTGAAAGTTGTCTTTTCTTGATCCTCTAGAGCAACTGCAATCTGATTATATCCAGAATAGCCATCAAGAAAGCAATAATGAGAACGATCAGCTAACCTTTCTGGAAAGTGATCTTTGCGTGTGGTGCTGTTTATGTTTCGATAGTCTGTACAGACTCTCCAATTATTTTGCACACGTGTAGGCACTAGCTCATTAGCTTCATTCTTAACAACTGTGACTTTGGATCACTTCGGAACTGCTTGAACATGGCTCACTCACGTGTTGTCTGAGATAGGATATATGATGCCAACATCAAGAAGTTTGATAACCTCTTTCTTGATGACTTTCATCATGAATGGGTTCAGATGGCGTTGAGCTTCCCTTGTTGGTTTTGCACATTCATCCTACAGAATCTTATGCATACATGTAGCTGGATTTATACCTTTGATATCTGCAATACTCCAAGCTATGGCAATTTTGTGATCCTTCAGTACTCGGATCAGTTTCTCCCTCTCTTCTGCTGTGAGTTATGATGATATGATGACCAATAATGTTTCATCCTCTCCCAAAAATGCATAATTCAAATGTTCAGGAATCAGTTTAAGCTCCAATTTGGGTGCCTGAACCACAGAAGGAAGAGTTTTTTCGTTAGAAGTAGGAATTACAAAACTAGGTTCACAAGGTTGAATGTCGTTAAACATAGTAAAACACAGATTCAAGGCATCTAAATTAGCTACAGGGAACAAAGTGGGTCATCAGCGTATGGGCCACCGCATGCAGTGGCCTGTGGCCACAACATTGCTGGAATTCGACCAATATCAATCGATACAAATTACACCACAATGAAGCTCACATTGAGGGAAGAAAATGTTATACATGTGCCAAAGTCCAGATCTAAATGGAAAACAGTGAAAACCATCGAAGAAGGTGTAGGTGGACAGTAAACTTGTGGAGCTACTGTGACACCACCGCTGCACGAACGTCCTATCCAAGACTAAGGTTTTGCTTTAGGCGTCACGGGCTTCTCAAGGTTTGTGGTGGTTGCCAGCATTATCAACAGGAACAACGAGATTGTTGTTCGTTGAATCCTTCAACTTTTCGCTCGTCGATCCACCCGTCCTACGGTTGATCGCTGGGCTTTACTCGAGGTGAGGAGAAGAATCGACCATGGGTGGTGGCCAAGATCGACGTTGCCTTAATTTGCAAAAATCAACGTTAAACATGGGTCGCGTCGCCGGTTGGGTCAGTGAACGCGAGTCAACCTTCCTTAAATAGATTATGTCCAGACTTGGGTTGGGCTACTATATATAAAGGGACCAAATTATCATTTGCCACCGCCTTTGCTCGCTTATTTCTCCTTCGTTATAACTTCATTTTGCGAATGGCTTTTGCCTACGTGCTTGTGAGATCAAACTCTATCCAAATACTCGAGGTAAGGAGAGGAGTCGACCATGGGTGGTGGCCAAGATCGACGCTGCCTCAATTTGCTGAAATCAACGTTAAACATGGGTTGTGTTGCCGGTCGAGTCAGTGAACGCGGGTCTACCTTCATTAAATAGAAGATCATGTCCAGACTTGTGTTGGGCTGCTATATATAGAGGGACCAAACTATCATTTGCCACCGCATTTGCTCACTTATTTCTCATTCGTTATAACTTCATTTCGCGAATGGCTTTTGCCTACGTGCTTGTGTGATCAAACTCTATCCGAAAATATTAAGAGTGACCCTGAAAGATCTATGAATTTTTAATGACTAATTACAGAAAAACAAACTTTAACTAACCAACCAGAAGTCCAAAAACTAACGAAAAATAAAATTAATAATAATAATTTCTTGAAAATACATAATACGAAAAATTAACTAATGAAATATGGGAACGAGATTTTATAGCACAAACATTCAATGCAGTTTTCTACTTCATCCATCCAACTTGTATTCTATGGTTGAGATCTTCATCCAATTCTTCGTTCTTTTGCAAGATAGATCCAACACAGCGAAAGCTTTCGCTCTTTTGATACCACATGAGAGTTATTATAATCACTAATGAAAATCATGAGAGTTTTTATTAAAGGCTCTGATACCACATGTAAGACTTATAAAATACATAAGTTAACAAATTAAGCTCACGAACCATAATCATACAAGTATCAAAACTATAGAAGCAGACGAAGAAGAAGCTATAGCAAACCTCAATATAGTGCATCTTTTCATGTAGAGATCGACAATGATGAAGCCATGAGTCTTCTATATCAAATCTTCTCCTCTCTGAAAAAACCTTAATGCTCAAATCAACAATATGCATTTTATTTAATATAGAATGTATATATTGCAAGAGCATAGGCCTAGTGTAAATACATGTTCAGCCCATTTGTCTCTCCTATTAGGATCCAAGTGGAACACTGACAAGAAATCCTTATTCAGCAATGAGTACATAAACTAGGATGGAAATTGTGTTTCAATGCCTGGTAACGTTTGAAACAATTCAAGACCTCCGTCTATTATGCTTCTTTGCACTTAGTTGGCTTTGAAAATACATTATCATATTTGTATTCTAATAGTTGTTCGCTAATAACACAATGTTCACGTACATTAGAAGGAAGAATAACAAGATTTGTCATCATTTTGTTCAGATATAGTCTTCTACAAATTGAGATTCAACTGGCCATGGCAAAAGAGCCAAAGTCATGTTGGATCATTCACCTTGGAAATTAGACTTCTAGATGCTTTTGACTCGCAGCGGATTGCACCTTTTTCGCTGGATCATAAACTAACCACAATTTCATTCTCTTGTAGCTAACACAAACTTGACAGATTGCTTTTTAAGTCATGAACATAACTCACAGTAGTACGAGATGCTCCATTTAAATGGGGAAAAAAAAGTTACTTATACTACCACTCATACGATTATTTTCAGCTTAGTTGTGTCCATATAACAAATGTTTGTTTTAAATTCCTCCTCTTTCACATGGTACTCCACGAAAACTTAAATATATGTTTTAAGGCTATGGTGAATCAAACATTGTGACTTAAAAGATAAGAACTGAGTCCCAAACTTTGGTGCATTGGATTGGAGAGGTTTTTACCAAGTTTGTCATAAATGTCGTAGGATCATAATTAGTAAGGGAATGCATGTTAAGAACCTTCTCATTTTAAGATTCCCAACACTGTTTGTCATCCTACAATGTTACGCGATGATTTGAATAGCTAAAATGGAACCAAGTTTAAAAATGTTGATCCATCTTACATTCACCCAATAAACACTTGACAACCATCATGTTACCCAGTTAAACAATGAAATCTTGACAACAATTATTGGACAGCTGAAAGATTTCTAATTTGATTAATTTTCTATGGAGTTAATCTTTGAGCGATTTCTACTACTCAGTACTACGGTATGGTAATATTCCTATTTGCTTAGAAGTGAGAGGTCTTATGTTTGAATCTCGTAGATGGCGAATTCGATACCAAATTAGGCTGCTCATTATGTGGCTTAGCCAAACTTCCCCTTCCCCTAGTGTAAAAATATCGATGTATTCAAAAGAAGAAAGAAAAAAAAAACTTTGGGCGATTTCTTTAAAGAGTGAACTAGATAATAAATGATTCTGATTATGGTGTAACACAAGTGATGCTCACCTAAGGACTTTGAGGACTTGTAAGGACCAGCTCTGTCTCGAATCATAGGATTTTATTCAGCAAGATATAGCGGCTCAAATTATTTTACATTTTAAAATATCTTATTTACACTCCTTTTTAATTTCAACCCATTTTGTATTGAGAACCCACGTTTCTTTTACCCTCACGATCTCTCCCATGTTCTTTTCTTTCACACAGTCCTCCCAAGTCCTAACATGTAAGAATTCCTTGACAGCTTAATGGCCTATAAATCTACTCCCAAGAAAATCATCTTAAGCACTTTATTTCTCATACAGCCTTGAACTTTCTTTCCCAAATTCATTTATCCAAATGGATTTAATAGGCCATGATTTAAAATACAGATGCACTGTTACTGCAAGAAAACCAGATGTTCAAAATAAAATAAAATAAAATAAAGGAAAATCAATTAAGCCGTACAAATTCATGTGTTCTGCAATTTAGGACAAAATTTTTAAAAAAAGAAAAAACGAAAAAAATAAGGTAATCAGAGACTGAAGAAATTTTTGTGAATCAAACAAAAGAACAAATAAAATTGGCATCGCACAACCTGTTAATACAAAAGGATGAAAAACATTGACGAAGATGCAGTAGGAGAGATTTGCGAGGGTAAAAGAAAAATAGGTTGGGTTTTTATCACAAATGGTCATTGAAATTGACCATCACCATTAAAATGGTCTATGAAATTGAAATCAATCAATGTAATTCTTGAAAATAAATGTCGCAAATCGATGTGATCCTTCCGTCATAATTTTATTAAAAATTCCATTAAGTGTTGATATGATACATAAATGAGTCACATAAGTCATTTTTTTTCCTCACAAATGGTCATTGAAATGACCCGCGACATCAAAATGATCCTTGAAATTGACATGCAACATAAAAAATGGTCCCTGAAATTGAAAAACGATTAATGTATTCCCGCAAGTAGGTGTCCCAAATCAACGTAGTCTGTTTGTACCATATTTAGGGCCTCCGTATTTAGAGCTCGTATAAATACTCGGAGGACTCAAATGTAATTATGTAATAAATGGGGGGGCAAATATGTAATAAGTGAGGAGCCCTTATTCTATAAAAGGGTCTCCTCACCCTCAAAAACCTCAAGCTCTCATCCTCACAAACAGAGAGCTCTCTCAAACTCTCTCTTTCTCTGATGGACTCCCCCTTACCCTTGTAACCCATACATACAGTTAGAGAGAAATACAATCAACATCAGTGTGGACTTAGCCCAAACATTTGGGTGAACCATGATACATCTTGTGTTCTTTACTTTCTTGCAGATTCACGGTCAGATTTACGTTGTTCCAAGACCCTCCGGTTTTGTGCATCAACATTTGACACCGTCTGTGGAAAACGACACGAAAAACTATGTCGGATCTCTTTCATTTTTTCACGTGAATCTGCAAAACCCACACAGAGACACAGACACGGAGCTCTCTCTCTCTCTCTCTCTCTGCCTTTGAACTCACGCCTTTCCCCACAACCCACACATTTTCCACTTCTCAGAAAAGCCAAAAAAAAAACCCCCTAACAAAAAAAAATAATAATAATAACCTCCAGAAATTGAAAAGAAGCAGATCAAAAAACCAAAATGTCTTCTCTCATCACAGCAAAGATCAAGTCCAAGGCAGACGAGCTCTACCATGGACATGAAATCTGCCAACAGAAATCAAATGAGCTTCTCTCAGAAACCTGCTTACCCAATGGCCTTCTGCCCCTCAAAGACATCGAAGAGTGCGGGATCGTGAGGGAAACCGGCTTTGTGTGGCTCAAGCAAAAAAAAAGCTGCACCCACAAGTTTGAGAAGATAGAGGCTAAATCCAACGCCCTAGGGGCCTTAAGATAAAAAAAACCCTCTCTCTCTCGTCACTTACTTTCTTTCTCTGCACTTTCCAATGGCGACCGCATCTTCCTCATCGAGGGCGAGAACCCGGGCAAACAAAAGCGCCATGTGCTCCGATCTCTCTCGCCTTCCGAAAAGTTCTACACCGCTTCCAATGGCAGGATCTTGTCATCGGCGTCAGGTTTCGTTTATTTAACGAGCTTAAGCTTCTCGTCGCCGACGTCAGCTTTATTCCACCACCACTACCACCACCACCAGGACCACCACTACTACAATCAGCAGATCAACCACCACTACCATCACAGATTCGCTTCTCCGACGCGTGTCAACCTTTACACCTCCTCATCTCCGTCTCCGTCCGTTCGGTTCTCTATCAACCACCGTTTAATCTCTCCCAACCACCATTGGAATCGATTCATCGCCGTCTCCAAGAAAACTGGACCGATTTCGATGCCGAAGAAGACCTGTATTTGCTCACTGACGTCGTATTCGGGATCATTTTGCTGCAACCTCTATAAAAACCAGGGAGGGAGTGAAAACACCGGATCTTTCCCGTCGAACAGGTTAAATATGAGCAGGTCTACTATGACGAACTCTCTGGTACGAATTAGTGGAGTCGAAGGCGAGTGGGTGAAGCGAACCTTGACCGCTCTGATTCGCCCTTGTGCGCACCAGTAGAGGTGGAGAGCCGGGTTCCAGCCACGGCCCAGCAGACTCTCTGCCATGTCCACCGCCGACTACTAGTGGCGGCGGGTTACGATTCACAACGAATTTTGGTTTACAGAGTGACAGAATGGACACAGGTTGGTTGGTTATTTTTCGGTCATTTCTCTCTTTTTTTGATCTTTGAACCCGACGAGTAGAACTCGCAGCCGCACATTGCAGCCGCTTTTGATCTAATCCGACCAGATCTGATGGCACAACTGAGTCGATTCAAGCAACTTAGACGAGTTATGAAGCGGAGACGCTGAGTCAAGCCGACGAGTTTTACACTTAGAACTCCATATTTGTACAGTTGAATGATAATCATGTGCTATGGGTCCTCTTTTAGGAAATGACAAGAAAAAACAAAAGGAAGTCTGGAGATAAGAAAAGCCAAGGAGTAAGTGGATTTACAATCACTGCTCACCCATGCTGTAAACCTGCAAAGCAGAAAGCAAAAGTAAATAAGAGAATAAAATATGAGAGATTGAGATTTGACTGAGCATGACCGCAAGTGGTAGGGGAAAAACGGTAAAGAAGAGATTAATGATTAATTGGGTGCACATGCATGATAGCAGCGCAGAGACAGAGACAGAAAGAGAGGTGCGGTGGAAAGAAGAAAGGAAAAGGTAAAACATTCAACAAGCGCAATACTCACATGGAAAAAGATCTGCAACAACCCAATACGCAATAGGTGCAGCACGTACCAACGATCTGCAACTGTCGAAGCTTTTGTGTCGAAACCTTTGTTTTGAATGATGTGATTTACTTTTCTTATCTTTTGACATCTGTATAACCCCAACAGAGGGTAATAAAAAATTTAAAAAAATAAAAAAATAAAAAACGGCAAGCCCAAAAGAGCTAGGCCCTATGGCTCCAAATTTATTCGGCACCCTGCCGCTATTATCACCAACCAGGTGATTAAAAGTACATCTAATACTCCAAAATTATTCGGCAGTCTGCCGCTATTATCACTCACTAGGTGATCAAAAGTACGTCCAGTACTCCAAAATTATTCGGCAGCCTGCCTTTATTATCACAAACCAGGTGATCAAAAGTACGCCCAGTACTACAAAAAAATTATTTGGCAGTCTGCCGTTATTATCACCCACTAGGTGATCAAAAGTACGTCCAGTACTCCAAAATTATTCGGCAGCCTGCCGCTATTATCACCCACTAGGTAATCAAAAGTACGTCCAGTACTCCAAAATTATACATGAGCATCACTCATGTCAATCATACATAAACATTTATGAGCATCACTCATGTCAATCATACATAAACATTCATGACCATCATTCATGTCAACATTCATGAGCATCACTCATGTCAACATCCATGAACATCACTCATTTCAATCAACATAAACATTCATGAGCATCACTCATGTCAATCAGCTTCGAAAGCTTCATTTACGGAGCTCCAGCTTCAAAGCTTCACTTTAAAAGCTTCACCTACAAAGCTTCAGTTCATGGTATACAAAGACTGCCTCCGAACAACCGCCATTTCGGCCCATACATGGATTGAAATTGAAGTCTTCAGCCAACAGCCTCTATTGACTAAAGACTTGGGGGGGCTGCACTATGTACCAATATATTGGGCTTCCACAACTGGGCATCGTGAAAAATACTCGGGGGACTTAACCCATTATTCATGTATTGAGGAACGAACCCTTATTCTAAAAAAGGGACTCATTCACCTTCATTAAAGAGTATTGCTGCCAGTTGAGCAACCGTCTCGCCGCGAGCGTCAACTCTAGCCCATCATTTATGTATTGAGGAGCGAGCCCTTATTCTATAAAAGGGACTCCCTCACCATCATTAGAGAGTATCGCCGCTTACTGAGCAACCGTCTCGCCGCGAGCATCAAATCTAGCCCATCATTCATGTATTGAGGAGCGAGCCCTTATTTTATAAAGGGGACCCCCTCACCATCATTAGAGAGCATCGCAGCGTGCTGAGCAACCGTCTCGCCGCGAGCATCACTCATAACCCATCATTTATGTATTGAAGAGCGAACACTTATTCTATAAAAGGGACTCTCTCACCATCATTAGAGATGATCACCGCCTGCTGAACAACCGCCTCGCCGTGAGCATCAACTCTAGCTCATCATTTATGTATTGAGGAGCGAGCCCTTATTCTATAAAAGGGACTCCCTAACGCCACAAGCCGAGCCAACCAAGGCAACATAAGCCACAAACCGAGCAGCCTCGCAACATGTGCTACTTCTAGTTGAGCATCATTTCACATTGAGCACTACCTCATATCGAGTATTCAGTTCTAGACGACATCTAGTTACTTCGGCCCACACATGGACGGAATTTTAAGTCTCCAGCCAAAAGACTTTCTTGACTGAAGACTTGGGGGACTACTATTTGTACCATACTTAGGACTTCCGTATTTAGAGCTCGTATAAATACTTGGGGGACTCAAATGTAATTATATAATAAATGAAGGGGCAAATATGTAATAAGTGATGAGCCCTTATTCTATAAAAGGGCTTCCTCACCCTCACAAACCTCAAGCTCTCATCCTCACAAACAGAGAGCTCTCTCAAACTCTCTCTTTCTCTGAGGGACTCCCCCTCACCCTTGTAGCCCATACATATAGTTAGAGAGAAATACAATCAACATCAGTGTGGACGTAGCCCAAACATTGGGGTGAACCACGATACATCTTGTGTTCTTTACTTTCTTGCAGATTCACGGTCGGGTTTACGTTGTTCCAAGACCCTCCGGTTTTGTGCATCAACATAGTCCTTCCATCACAATTTTGTCAAAAATTCTATTATGTGCTGATGTGACACATAAATGGAGCTCACAAGTCTAATTAAATTTAAAAAATTACAAATAGGTTTAATAATGGGAATTATTATTAGCACTCCAAAAATCTCATTCTACATTCCAAACTTTCTATATTAGGAAAGAAATATACACTTGTGAGGAGTGTAGAATGAGATTTTTGGAGTGCCAATAATACTTTCCTTAATAATTTAATAGTTAATAAAAAGTTGTGAACCCAAAAACCCAGTTCTGCAATCACCTCTGATCATAGTCCACATTCCTCTACCTCCTTCGTTGTCTATTATCTAAAAAAAATTTCTCAATACACTCATCTTTACACACTTCAACACCCTTCACTGAATTGAATCTGGATCGAGATCACCTTTAGTGACAGCTTGGCTGATTGGCAATGATTTCTGGGACATCACTATTAACATTTAGGTGATCAACATCCTCACAACCTTAATCTTGGAGAGCTTGTTCGGCGCTTCCCTACTGGTCTAGTGACTCAAAGAACAGCGAGGTATGCCTTGAGATAATGAGGTTATAACTGAGGTGTGTATTATTGGTTGAAAACTATTTCCAAACCTTCTCTTAGGCCTTGATTATGCCTTGTGCCTTTGCAAATTTATGGAAAGAATCTCTCATCAGAGTAGGTCCACTCTAAGATTAAAAAAATTCATTGTGCAAAAAGATATTTAGACAGCTTTTTTAATAAATTATTAAACCTACATCAACACATAACAAAAAAATGTACATAACTGTGGCGGAATAATCATATTGATTTGCGACACCTATTTTCAAGGACTACATTAATTGATTTTCAATTTTAGGGACCATTTTGATGGTGTGAGTCAATTTCAGGGATCATCTTGATGATGTGAGTCAATTTCAGGGACCATTTGTGATAAAAACTCAAACAGGTTCCACAAAATGGGTCAAATTAAGAGTGATAAATAGAGTGTTTTAAGTTGTGAAAAAATTTGAGCCTCTGGATCTCATTTAATAAAATTCTATGGTTGATATAGAGTTGGTCCTCACAAATCCTTAAAATAAGGACCTTACGTGAGCATCACTAGGTGCAACACTAAAGGCAAAAGAAGAGTAAAAATAATAGTAATGTAATTCATAAATCTATTTTTAATTCTTACACCTCTTATAAGTTTTGGTCGTCGGATCGAAAGCATTGATAAAAATCAATAATAAAAAATTAATAAAAGTGCATAAAAAGTAAAAATGAGTTTGTAAATATTACTTAAAAAAAATTTCAAGTAAGGTACGACTGAAAAGATCCATAGCATCTCCAACTCATAGCTTAAATTTTATATTTTTTTTCATAAAAATGGAGTTAATACACCCGAAGCACTAGATACGTGGGAGAAGCTAAAAAAGTCGCATCTATATCGTATCATTCATGTCATTGACATTTTAAACGCCCCACAAGTCACAACCAATCTGCATTTGCTGGCCTGGCCCCCACCCCGGATACCTAAATAGTCCAAATTGACTCTCTCAGCATAAAACGACATCAAAACTAAGAAAAAAACAAAAGGATTATTCCGATGCGCGCCCTTTTTGACTATTTCCACACGCAACGAAGATTTCAACCAAAGAATCCAATGCTCCGTCCACCAACACAATTAATTTCGTATATAAAAAAAGAAAAAAAAGAAAGTAAATTAATAAAAAAATTGAACAAATTCAATAACTCATCAAAAGTATATATTCCATTTTCCATCTCTCTTTCGCCCTTCTTTTCTTCCATAATTTACATCATATACCCCTCCGTTTCCATTACACCGTATATTTCATTTTTGTAATTCAGCATCATTTTCTTTTGACTTGTGAAATAGCGCTAAGTCCACATGCTGTGTACTTCTCCACTGTCACGGCGTGCCTTCAACGGTGACGATCGGGAATCAAACTGTGGACCCCGCGTCACTCTATTCAGGACGACTGGAAAACAAGGCCCACATTAGCGGCTGTGAGGGAAGGGTAAGGGTGCGGGTGACGGTGCTCAGCTTCGTAGGTAACGACGAGCATCTCGGGGTCGTCCTGTGCTCTCTCCACGTGTTTCCTTGCTGGACACCCTCTCACTGTACTGCACCTATAATACCCTCTGCAAACAAATAAATACAATTAAAATTAATTTATGAGCTTCATGGAAAAAGAACATTCAGATCTGTGTTTGACTTTGAAAAGATGTGCGGTTGAGATTTAAAGAAGAAGAATAATACCTCGGGTGAGGTGAGCCCTTGATCGGCTTTTGACCATACTTTCTCCAGGCGAACTCGTCCGCAGGTATATCGGCGGTTTTCGAGCTAATCGCCGCCACTCTAATCGTCCTCTTAACCTTAGACTTCCTACAAATAATTAAAACAAATATTCATTTAATACAATAATCTTCAAACAAAAATGCTAAAATCAGTACCTTCTTTTCTTGTTCAAAAAAAAAAAAAAAAGTACCTTCTTTTAGAACAATGGCAGTGGCCCGACGACGACGACGTTTTAGCGGGTTCGCCCTCGTGACACCGTTTCCGGTGAGATTGTGGAAGGGGCGGTTTTCCAGCGGAGAAAGCCGGAGGCGTAGGCACAGAAATTGATGAGAAGGTTTTACCGTTGGAAACGCTGCCGTCTCCGATTGTGTTTGAGGAAAAAAACGACGACGTAGTGGAGACCGGAGGGGACACAGTAGTGGAGTAGTCCTTGTCCGATTTTGGGGTTTGAAAAGCAGTCAAAGTCGTCTGAGGTTTCGGATGGACCGAATCTGAAGCTGGTTTGGCCGGTCCGCGACGGAACCGGGCGTGACCGGTCCGGTTCAAGACGGAGATTAGGTGCTTGAACTTGGTGACGGTGAAGTCGCTGATTTCCCGGCAATCGAGTGGAGTGTGGGACGGGGTTTGATTGGACAGGGTGCGGATGAGGTGCTGCATGCTTTGCAGGCCGGCGGAGGCAGCTTCTTGCACGGCAGTCCGATCGTCCATCTTGGAGAAGCCAACTAGATCTATAGCCATCGGAGCTGGCTTTTGCTTTGAGAATACAGAGAGACTTGGGAGGGAGGATTGATGGAGTTATGAATTGGGAGAGTTTGAGAGAAGGGAGGGGGTTGGGGGTTGGGGGTTAAAAGGGAAACGAAAAGATGGTGTAAAAGTCAAAGGATGGGATCCAAGGTAGAGATTTTTGCATGGGACATGATGACACGAAGACAAAACAAGTCTGAAGGGGGTTGGTGATGGGTCCCACGTGAGGCAAAAGAGGAGAAAGAGGGTTCCGTCTTGTAACGCACTGACTTTTTAGCTTTAATTATTGACCAATGGCCGCGGCATTCTGAGTTGCGTATGTTGACTTTATCATCTACTCAAATCAACCAAATAAAGAATAATCATGTTGTATGATCTGCTTTTCCTTTCA
This sequence comes from Malus domestica, assembly GCF_042453785.1. NCBI lineage: Eukaryota > Viridiplantae > Streptophyta > Magnoliopsida > Rosales > Rosaceae > Malus > Malus domestica. The sequence continues at coordinate 24,040,779 of NC_091673.1, forward strand.
AGATCTCATCATATCATAAACGATATGCTTGCAAGCTCCAAGTTGCAACTAATTAAATACGATATTCTCCTAGTTATATTTTCCTTCATTTTTGTTTTGTTTTCTGTATGGATATGCTTGTCAAATCTGGATGTGTAATGTAGCGATTGTCTATGTATTGTATATCATGTGGGAGCAGCAAAATTGTGAAGCTTTCGTAATATTCAAATTGCCCTTCTTTCATAAAAATTAAAATAATAAAAAAATGTTAATTGGCACACACGCAACCATGTAGCAAGATGCTAGTTAATAATTAAAAGTCATCTATGTTCACTTTGAGTGATTAAAGAAAGAACGTTTCCATGGGAAAGAACCTCCTCAGTGAATATAAGATTTTCATCAGGCTGATCTTGAGCCGCCATCCAAGCACGAATATTGTTATCACACTTACTTGTGTTTTATCATATAGTGAAAGTTAATTTTAGAGTATAGGCAATTTTAGAAGAATGGTTATATGCAATGGCGGAGTCAAGATTTCTGCCAAGATTTTATTCATATGGGGGTGCAATAAAAGATCAACCAAAATGAATTTTGGCCCCTAATACACACACCCCTAAAACCTTTTGTGAATGAAAAAAAGCTAAGGAGATCAAATTTTTAGACTATTCTAGTAAACTAGATGATATAGCGTTGATAAATGGGCCACGCTTTAGTGATTAAAAAACTAAGGTCATCTCCAGTTACGAAGGACCAAAGATAACTTTGGGCTATGTTTTTTTTTAAACTTTTTTGGGCCAAATTTTTAACTTGATATGGTGCCACTCAGTACTACGGTCGAGTTGTATTCATCTTCACTTGTAAATTAGAGGTCTTGAGTTCGATTCTCGTCAAAGACGAATTTAAACCATATTATTGATAGTGCATTGTGAGACTTAGCTCACTCTTCTATCCCCTTAATGTAGTCTATAGCCCTTAGTTGAAGATAGCTTAAGTACTGTTTGTTTGTTTGGTGTTGACAATTTAGTGGGTGAGTGAAGGTTAAACTAATTACTTGACCTTGCTTTTCTGTTGCAAAACATGGAGTCAAAGCCTGGGTGGTCTACCATGCAATGCAATTCAAAAGATGGAAAACACTTTATTCATTGTGACCTTGCTTTTCTGTTGCAAAACATGGAGTCAAAGCCTGGGTGGTCTACCATGCAATGCAATTCAAAAGATGGAAAACACTTTATTCATTGTGCTTTCCTCATCCACGACCACGACTAGTAATTTGACCAATTTTTAGAACGTTCCTCATCCTTCCACGCAACTCCCAACAATTTCAAAGGAATCCCTCCTTATCATGAAACCTCGTTGAGAACTGCGACGGAGCAAACGCGATGGACCAGCAAACTAGGTGCTGGATCGTGATCCCCACTTCGCGACCTAGCGTTCCGTCTTTTCGTTTTAGGGGTTTGACATTTTTATGAAGTGAATGAAATTGTCGACCCGATTTCTCTTTCGTCTAAACTGTCTAAAATATTTCTATTATTTACCTTATGTGTTGGTGGTCTTATTTTTATCGAAAATATATTACAAATGTAGTATAAAAAATATAATAAATGTAACTTTATTGTTTACTTATTGTTTATCGCTCAATTATTTTTCACTCATCCTACAACCACATGACGCTGCTAGTGATTGATTTTTTTTTTAATTTATGCGCGTATGACGTGGACCTTTAATATTCTAAACGCGTGCCATACAATTTGAACCACTCGTGAGACAGCTCCAGATTACGTTAAGACAATATAATGCATGGTCAAGTGAAGTTAAGAGGGCTTGGCAAAGAAAAGTTATAAATTAAAAATAAAAAATAAAGAGGAATTTGATGTATGGGAAATGAAATTTGAGAATGAGAATTCCCTTCACACGTTTGATGTATCCATAGTCCATACTTGAAAAGTCGTGAGAAAAAATGTAATGTGTTAGAGAATGGATGAGAAAACCAACGGATGGTAGATTTGCTTTTCCCTATCTTTTTCATTATTTAGTACGAACTTTTAGTGTTTATTTAAAAAAAAAAAGACTAATAAAAATGGATCGGCAATTTTTTTCTTTAACCAAAAACACGTAATGAATTTTTATTAATGATAAGAACAAAAAATGTGTCCCTGATCTAGATATACGTCCAGAATCAACATGTGACGTCAAGATGGTAGTGGCGTGATAGTATATCAAAATCATACTAGACCCAGTATTTCAATAAAATACATAAACCAAGTTCCTAATAAATAATGCCCTAGGCTCGCAATGTGAAGTACTGAAATAAAAGATAAATAAAGACAAGGGACCTAGTCACTCTAGATGCTCAACCCCAACACAACTACCCTTGAAATCTCACGTATCTAATGATACATGTCAACCTGCAAAAGCGGTACTACACCATGGGAATGCTGCATCGGGCAAATAGCACTAGTCTTAACACACAGAAATGAAAAGATAGAAGAAATGCGAAAAGTCAAAGAAGAGAGAAAGAAAACTTTGTTATTACAACAATAGCAGTTTCATTACATTGGAAAATGATTTAGCTCACTATATATAGTGACTAGAATACTTGTAACTAACTATAACAATCAAGACCATAAGGGGGCGTTTGTTTGCCTTCATTAAGTGGGACTGGACTGGAATGGACTAGCTGTTAGTCCAATACTGTGTTTGTTCCATGCTGGGACTAACATTAATGAGACTAAAGGAGAGTAGCATGGACAAAACCCTTCACTAAGAGGTCTTAGTGAGACCCCCCAATAACAATGGGACTAGCTAAGACTATCCTCTCTCGTCCTCGTCATGCTCAACAACCACTCCTGATAGACTCCTCGTCATCCCCAGTCACCTAGATCATAATAAAATATTAATAATTTATATATTAAATAATATAATATTAGAATTTGTTATTATCCAGCTTCTTAGTCCAACACTGCACCAAACGCTTCACTAAGTTAGTCCAGCTTAGTCTAGTCTAAGCCAGTCCAACTTAGTCCTTGAAGCTAGTCCAGTGCGAGATAGTCCGGCCCAACAAACGCCCCCTAAGATCATTACACATGTCATAGCAGAGATTATGTCACTTGGCATTCTTATGGTTAATAACTAGTAAGGGAATCCTTGAAATATGACTCCGCCTTTAATCAAATAGTTTCAGCTAAGTCCAACGAATGTGCCTGTGGCAAGTCGATTTCACCCAAAAAGTTCAGGATTTGGGGTTGGGTACTCATATAAGTTCCAAAGCTCGTGTGAGTAGTAAGTACACAAACTATGGACTCACAATATAAACTAGGGTTTACTAAACAGGCTATGTTATACATCCATAAGTACCAATGCTCATCGTCTATTTCCTACCACAAGCTTCCTAGCCATGATTACACAACCTCAATTGTGTTTCTAGTCAGTCGCACATGTCATCTCAAATTCTCCTAGATCACTAATCATCCCTGTCATGCATAAAGCAAAACTGTAGATCCAGGATGGCACAATTGGGCCCAAGCCCACATTTCATATGATTCCAAAAACCCTTATGGAGCTATCTAGCAAAAAAATATAGAGTTCTAGAACTACTCTTTAAAACTCGACAAGCCTGAATCATTGGTATCACAACTACTCAACGGAACCAACTAGGAATAGGATTCCAGACTAATTCAATGGAATTGTAACAACCCGTCCTAATTTTACGATTTTATTAATTTTAAAATAGTGAATTGACGAAAATGCCCTAGAAGCGAGTGGGTTAACTTCCATTGACCGTCGTATAGCGACATATATGATCCATTCTTTTAGCATATATGTGTAGTACTTGACGTTATGAACGCATGGGCGCAGGTAGAATCACATTTGGAGTTATAACGAAGATTTTACGAATCACCGAATACCGAGGTCAAATTAATAATTTCATATTTGAGGAATATTTTTAGTCTAATTTTGTGAGCTGCGTGGGGCTCACACCTCACTTCCGTGTCTCCCTTTTTCCTGGAAACACTCTTTTCACTCTCTGTCTCTCTCTTCTCTCTATTTTTCTCCCTCACATCTCTCCCGCTCTAACTCTCTCCCTCTCCGAAAATCACATGTCACCACCACTCGGTTCCAAATTAGTACCAATGTGTTCTCCTCATTTTTAGCTTCATTTCCATATAAAGATCATCGATTTTGGTTAAGAATTGAAGAATTTATGAACGTTTAAACTTTAACTAGTTTTCCGGCTACCTGCGAGGCTTTCAGGCCATTTTCCGGTCAAACTACAACAAGTTAGCCATTAAGAAGGATACCAATCTGTTCGTCTCATTCCAAGGTATGATTTTGGCCTTTGAATCACTCAATTTTGCTAAGTATTGACAAAGTTATGGACGTTTAAAATTTGTCCAGTTTTCCAGCGAGGTAGCCAGTTTCTAACGGATAGGTCGCCTTTCAGACCATTTTCCGGCCATCTTCGGCCACGTTTTGAACTCCAAACTGATACAATCTTGTTCTACACTATCTTAGCTTTGTTTTGATATATTATGGGACAATTTTGGTTGAGAAACGAGTGAGATATCACTGTTTAAAGTTTACTCAGAAAATCCAGCCATTTCTGCAGTTTTGGCGATCGAAAAAACAAAAAAAGCCCAAACCTGGATCCAAACCCATGACCCGTTGACCCGGATCCAAACCCGATTCATTTCAAAGTTTGGAGGGAATATTCCGTTAACTTTAACAAAATATTCTGTCAGAGGATGGAATATTTCGTTAAAGTTAACTGTTGAATTTTGTTGACTTTTTCAAAACTTTCTCCGAACTCCTTTTAGGCTAATTGCGACGCCCTGAGTCCATTTTTGGTATCCAAATTCTAAAATTTTAACGTAGTTGACTGCCGAGGCGGCTCGGTTGACTTTTTAGGGTTGATCGTTGACTTTTCGTTGACTTTTTTACGAAAATTTACTCGGGATCCTTCTTAGAGTATTTCAACTTGACGCGCTAATTCCGAATTCGCCGTCTATTTCTCCAAATTCAAATGTTTTAATTGCGTTTTACTAATGAGTCTCTATTATGCTTAGGTACGATTAACATCAGCGATCCGTATTTACTTGTTTGAACGACTACGACATCGTTAGTATATGTGAGTGGGTCTTTTCTTTTATATAGTGTATGTATATATATATATATATATATATATATATATATATATATTTGTTAGTTTCCACATATATATTTATTAATGAATTTTCTACATGATTGCCATGATTTAATTAACGATTATAAGGAAATGTCGTATTGTTGGGAAATTATGATTAACCCTATGGGATGCACAGGTAAACAGACTATGGGGAATGCCTTAATTATATTTACAGCTTGGAAATAGTATTATATTGACTAGAATTGTTGAATTATTGTGGCATGATCATATTTACGTTATATACTCATCGTGTGCTACACTGGTGTTAGTACCAGTCTTGGTCAGGGTCAGTCTTCACGTGTATGTTCACATCGCGTCGTACACTCACTTTGGATCCATTGTAGGTGTCAGTCTTATCCTAGATTGCTATAGGTAATTAGGACTCGTATGTGGCACGCATAGCACCAGTCTTCACGTGACTGTAGTACTAGAGCGTAAATCATTATTACAACTAATCTTGTTCATGTTAGAATATCTTTGCATGAACTCGTGTGTCAGCATATGTCGATGAGCACCTGATATTACATGTTCATTTCTGCCAGATATGGTATCGGTTATCATATGTTTTATAGGTGAAATATTGTGATTTTTCGTATTTTTGATAAATTGCCGTTTGCGGTAAGTGTTTACTTACTATATGCAGTATATATATATTTGGAAACTATAATTGTCTTACGGCTATGGGTTATTACTATGGAGCCACAAATAATCAAGAGACAACATGTGGATTCTACGATAAAAAGGACAAAATTACCCTCAAGGAACACTGGAATTCCTATGTGCAAGCAGTGGACAATCATCCCACAATCAAGTTAAAAGTGCCCAAAATAGGTATTTATTCAACTTATTTCATGCATCCTCATCAAATCTTCTCCACAAGGTAACCCCCAAAACATTCATTTCAAATTATATTAATTAGCTAATTAATTGGTTTATTACCTAATTAATCTATTCATTGGCTAATCAACTACCAATTACACCCAAAAATCCCACAAAGGGCCGGTTACCATCTCTCCAAAGGGGGGCGGCCATGCCCTATATATACTACCCCATTTTCTCTAAAAACCTAAGTTCCACACTCTTGCTAAATTCTCTAAATTCTCCTAACACTTTTCCCTCAAAATTCTAACTTTGGCATCAGAGGTTCTTCGGCCAAACCCCCCCCCCTAAATTCATCATGGGCGAGTGAGATTCTTGGCCTTGACCAAAGGTGTTATTTGTTTTGTAGGTGCACTTTTGTCCAAGAACAAGAAGGAAGAAATTTGCATCCACAAATTGGTGCTTTCATTGAGAGTTGAGTCACGCATTCGTAGAAGACTCTCGCACCTAACATTTGTTTCTTTGCTTATTTGTAGATTTTTCGTACGTTCTTATTCTTGGAATTTTTATTTCTAAAAATTCTTTGATAAAACGTAAAAGAAAAGTACAATGGCAAAAGATTCGGAAACCTCGACAAATGGAAATTCCAACGTTCAAGGATTAGGATTGCAACGATCTACAAGGCTCAGCATAGCGATAAGTGGAATGTGATCGGATCATATTTATATATATTTTTACTTCGAATTCAATCGTCTTTTCTTAGTTAGTTCTTTATATTTTAAGCTATTTACGTTATTTTTGTGTTTATAGAATTTGTTATGCAAAGAAAATAAAAATAGAACAAGTGAAATTTTATGTAATAAATTCGTCAAAAGCAAATTTAAATTACAATATTGCTAACCCATTGTGACGCTAAATGATAAACCAATATTTAAACTATATATTTCATCCTTTTATATTTCTTTTCTTGTCTAATTTAGTTGGAAGCTTTAAGTATTTATGATACTTTTGATATATTGTGTTTGTAGGAGTAACATGATCGAAAGTACTTATTTTTCTGCTATGTGGGGCTGCTAGAAACTAAATGAAAATAAAAGGAGACAGCTAAGGGGAATAAAAGCATGCTGCGGTGGGACTGGCAGGTTGACCAGCTGAAAGAGAATAAAAACAGCTGCTTGGCAGCTGGAGAGACAAAAAGAATAAAAAAAGGATCCAAGGACGTGCAGCTGATGATGGAGCAGCGTGCGGACAGCTAAGGGAGAGACAGCAGAGGGGGCTGTCTTTACAGCAGGGTGAGAACGGGGGGAGATAAAGGGAGCGGGATAAGGGAGTGAAGAGGGAGAGTGCAGAAAAATATAAGAGCCAGACGGGCATTTTGCTGCAGTAGCAGCGCACGGAAAAACAAGGCTGCTTTGGCAGCGAGTGCCTCTCGCAGCGCCTAAGGAGAGCTGCCTCGTGGCAGCTGTAGGAAAAATAACGCTGCCTCTTGCAGCAAGTGAGAGGGCAGCAGAAAAAGGAAGAGACAGGCGGGAAAAACAGAAAATAAAGAAGAGGGAAGTGAGGAAGAACAGAGAGCTGCCCTTGGCAGCTTGAAGAAAAAAGAAGGAATAAAGGCTGCACCTGGCAGCGACTTGGAGGAAATTTTGCTGAGCAGAAAAGCTGCCTTGGCAGCGACTTTCAAAGGAGGAAGACAGACAGAAGCAGCAAGCACCCTCCTCTCTCGGTTAAATCTTTCCAACTTATGTTTTAATTTTTGGTTTAATTTGAGAATAATGTGTAGCTAAATTTATTTTAGCTAGAGGTTAATTCAAAGCCATGACTATGTTTGTAATATGAATTGATTACCTTCAGTTGTGATTTCTGAGTTGTGATTTAATTTGCTTAACTGCTTGATTGATAACTTATTTTTGTATGTCGATTAAGGATGCATACTTAATTTACATGCATGAATTTGATGCTAGAATATAAGTGAATTTCACCTAATCGTTATGAATTTATATTCACAAGTAGTGAAGGTTGTTATCCACAATCGTGTTAAGTGAATTCTTGGCAAGAGTATCATGCTTTTCATAGTTACGAATGCCTCGTCAATGCTTATAGTTTTCACAAAGTCTAATGATCTTTGATTGTATCTCTATTGTGCTTTTCACGTAGGGGACTTTTGAAGAATGTTTTGAATTGTTGTATGCGTTTTCCCGTCCAATTCAATAACTTAAGGAAAACTTGAAGATTAAAAAAAGTGCTGTTCACGGTTAATCTGAAGTGTTGAGATTCACAACTTATTGAAAAAACAACTGAAAATCAATTTAGGTTGCATATGTGTCATGTGTAGAGAAGAACCCTCTAGCTAATCCATCACCTATCCTTTCACCTTAATTTCATGTTTTTGTCAATTCTGTAATTTATTTAAGTTTAATTTACTTCTCGTCAAAACCAAACCCCCAATTATTAAATTATTTTATTTAGTTAGTTTTCTTTGTTGTTAGTCTTTTAATTCAATTTCCATCCATTGCAGTTCCTAGTGTCTAATTTGATTGTTTTCATTATTTTGAGTTATCCTAAGTGTGTTTTGAGTTATTAGAGTTTTTAGCCTAGTTTCGTGTCCTTGAGTCTTATTTAATATTTTTAAATTAATTTAGAATAGATTAGCAATCCCTCGTAATCCCCGGCCTAGAACGATACCCTACTTATATCTATACTACAATTGTCAAAAGAGGGTTTAATTTGTGTGCTTAGTTATTTTACGCATCAAATTTTGGCGCCGTTGCCGGGGATTAGCAAACTTTGCTAATCCCTTGGTTCTTTTCTTTTTGTTTAGTTTGTTTTTGTTTTAGTTTCTGACTTAGTTTTGTTTTCCTTGTTTTGTGTTACTTTTGATATTTGATTTATTTTTCTTCCTTTGATTTTAGGTACAAATGGAGCGAGACATGGCACTTGTGACCATTCAAGCTCAATTGGCACAACTCACTGCTCAATTGACTCATAATGCTGAACGGACCACAATGCCAAGTGTCCTTACATTTGATGTGCCCTATGGGCAAGGTTATCAAAGTCCTCAATTTTATGCAAATGAAGATGTTTGGGGATATCAAGGCCATAACCAATCGAGGGGCAACATTTTTTCCAACGCTTACAATTCAGATTGGAGAGGTAATTCAGATTATATGTGGGATGAACCTCAACAATTTCAACAAGGTGGATATTGGCAGCAAGACGAGTTCTATTCAAGACCTATGCAGCCACCACAGCATTCCCCACAACAATTCCAATCAAATCAAAGTATGCCCATGAATTATAATGAAATTCTTGAAGGACTAATTTCTGTAGCGCAGGGTTTACGAAAAGAAGAACAATTGCCGCCATCAGAAGAGTTCTATCAGTGGCCATATGAACCGTCACAGCCACCACAACAATCAACCCAATTCAATTCAGGTACGTCCTTGGATAATGATACACTTAATAAGTTACTCACCTCTTTGAATCAGGGAGTAGAAAATCGAAACCAGGAGATGCAAGACCGAGTCAAAAGAGTGGACGAATTGGAGATGCAAGTTGGGCAGATTGTGGAATTCATGGCACAGATTCGAGATCAAAGTGAACTTTCCAACTCAAACATTGCAAATTCAAAGGCAGAAAGTGAAATCGATGAAGCCATCACTTTGGAAGGTGACATGAAGGATGAAGCTATCCCAGAACCATCCAAACACAACCCGAACATGGATGAATTGCTGCTGCAAGCAGAAGAGGAGGAGGACGACCTGGGCAGTTTAGAAGAATTTTTGCTGCAAGCTCCTCAAATCCCTATGTCATCCAACTCAGGTGAGGAAGTTCTAAATTCACTTCATTCTAACATTATTCCACCGAATGTCATTTGTCCTTGCAGGTTTTTGATTCCAAATATCAAAGAGAGTGAAAAAGACATTGTGGAAGCTCTTCCAAAGGTGCAAAGTGATATCCCAATTCTTGGTGCACCAAAACAAGTTCCCGATGGTATTGAAATGTTCAAAGAACCTTGCACACCAAGAAAAAGGATTCAAGAAAATGAAGTGGTTGAAGCATATCAAGAATACATCCAAGAGGCTGTGCATGAGACAATCAAGCTCAGAGCAGTTGAGTTTGATGACACGGGACAAGCCACAACCATCATAGTAAACCTGGCCAAGTTCAAAGTCCCGGAAATGTTCAAAAATGTGGTGTTTGTCATTGAGTTTATGTCGGAAAAAGAAAGTAAGCCATCTTCTCCAATTTTAATTTTTATTTATACTAACATTTTTCTGATTTTGATGATTCAGGCACCCACTCTTGAATTTAAACCATTGCCGAATCATTTCAAGTATCACCTCCCATTAAAAGATAAATTCCATGCTTTGGAGCCGAGGGGAGTTTAAAGGAAAGATTCGTCCGGCTAAAGACGTTAAATCAAGCGCTTCTTGGGAGGCAACCTAAGCATTCAACGAAGGGAGACTTTGGAATCGCTAACCCAATCAGATTTGCATTTTTACACCCTTATCTTTAATGCTTTCATTTTGTTTTGTTTAGTTAGTTGTGTTATTTGTTTGATTTCTGTGAGTTTGTGTTATTTAGTTTAAGTGTGGGGGAAGGTTAACCAAAGTCTTTCTACTTTAATTTACATATAAAAAAATAATAATAAAAAAAAAAATATATATATATTAATACATAAAAAAAAAAAAAAAAAGTAAAGTACAAATATTTTACAATGATGTAAACTAATAGTATTCATTGGTCAGGTGGTGCTTCAGTAGTCGGCGGAGCTTCAGCAGTCGGCGGGGCCACGGAATAAGGAGGTATCGGAGATTGATCAGTTGGAGCTTCACTACGCGGTGCCGCCCCAGAAGACGAAGGAAGATGCGGTTGGAACAAACCCACAAACCTCCGATGATCAAGTAAAATTTGACCATCAGTGTCTTGCAGCTGGTCAATTTTCCTTTTCATGTTTGTGGCATAATTGTGTGCAAGCTTGTGCAATTGTTTATTTTCATGCTTGAGTCCTCTAATCTCCTCTTTGAGACTCTGTATTTCAGCCACCAACGATTCAACGTGACGGGTTCGGGCAAATAGGCGTTGGGCCATGTTGGACACGGAACCGGCACACTGCACGCTAAGAGCCAGAGACTCCTTCACCGTCAATTCATCAGATCGTCTAGCGAGCAGTCTGTTATCTCTGGGGGTGACAAGGTTTCGGGCCACCACCGCAGCGGTCATGTCATTTTTCATCATCGAATCCCCCACGGTAAGGGGACCGGTAGGGGATATGAAGGATGGGCGCCATATGTTGTCTGGTGAAGACGGAGCTGCCTCTTCACCAATGTTCAAGTCAAAACGACGATCGGAAGGGCCAGACATTTTCTGAAGGTGGTGAAGAAAGAAGAGAGTCGGACTGATTAAGATTTTGGAAGTTTACAGGAGGGAGTGTTTACAGGAGGGAGCTCAAGTGTGTTGTGGAACAAAATTAACGCCTCTATAAAAAGAAGAAATCAAAGAGGCGCTCCTCAGAGAAGCGTCCTCTCGCAAATCGAAGAGTCGGGGCTCCTTTCTCAAAAGCCGGATTCTTTTCTCAAAAGAGGCGTTGCATTTCTCAAAGGCTGGGCTTGCTCAGAAACCACGAGCCGAACCCCGGATTTCAAAAGATCAATTTGTCCAGACGTGTCGTCACTTGTCACACGCAAATTGCTTTGCGAAATTCTCGGGCAGTTTGTCGAAGCACCAATTCAGAAATCGAAGAAGGAAATTCAACAGTCAAAGACACGCTAGCTTTCTCAAAAGCTGGGCTTCAACCCACGGGCAAATCTTCTTTTCCAGATTTATCCGCACGTGTCACATACTACCTCTACAATCGACGATGCTTAGAGCTCGAAGCACCGATTCCAGATATCAATGAGGAATCTGCTTTGCGGAAATTACGGACAGCTTTGTCAGAAAGCGCGTAATTTGTACTATTTATCCATCCACCGGCTGCCGACAATGAGTGAGGGTATAGTTCCGGTTGTGAAGAAAAGTCCTATAAGTATTTACCTTCGCCTTCCACAGCAAAGGCACACCCTCTCAGCACTTCTTCCTCTCTGAAATGGCTTTCCAACAAACCCTCTCAAGTCACTCTGTGTTCCTCATTCCCTGGGATACCCCTGCAAACAACCCATCTAGAGCAAAAGTATTTCATATCATAAAGGTTGAAAGCAAGAGTATCTCATATCATGCATTCTCCATGTCCTTTTCCTTGTCTTTGTTCTAACCTGCAGGACATGGAGAAATTGCTCTCGAGTACTCGTCTTCCACTGCTGATGTACTTCCAAAGAAGCTGCCACATCTACCTGAAGAACAGATAAGGCAAGCGAAAATGATACCAACAGCATGTGGAGACAACGTACAGAAGAAACAAGCAGAGAAGAATACAGCTTGCACAATCATCCCAGCAGAAGGAGTCCGAGCTGAAGAACTAGAGAAGCTGCCACATCTGCTTGGAGAACAAATAAGGAACTGCAACATAACCAAAGAGCAAAGCTTCGCCGTACAATATCATCAAATCATCACTTGCAAGTAAAAAGCTAAGTGTCACCCTGTTCAAGAGGAAAGCTGTGGAAAGTCAACAAGCACGACCAATGACCACTTATTAGTTCTATTCATTGTCTTTTATCGTGATTTTCAATTTTTTGTTTGCAATTTTTTTTTATATTTTCTTGTGGCACTTAACTGAATTATTTCTTTTCTTTGCAGGAACTTTTGGTTATTTCCACCCTTGAAGTTGATTGCAGAATTTTAGCTTGGGGGTCATCGCTTGATTTTACTGCAAATTAGGGAAGTTTTCAGTCCAATTGTTTTATTTTGTTTCTTATTATTTATTTATTTTATTTTTATTTGCATTATAGTGTTTTCTGACATTGGGGACAATGTCCAGTTTAAGTTTGGGGGTAAAGAGTATAAAAAAATGACCAAATTGAAATTTGTTTTGTACCTTCAACTACGAACGAGTTTCATTTGTTTCCATGTTGTTGCTTTTTGTTTTCATAAAAAAAAAAAAAAATTTAAAATCGGAAAATTTAAAAAAATGCAAAAATATTGTCTTGTTTCCCTTATTGTTTTGAATTAGATTTTTGTTAGTTTCCCGACCCAATGATATAATTAGATCAAATTTGAATCATGATTATCAAGAATTTAGTTAACATGTGTTTTGTGAAATTCCTAATTCTCTTGTTAGTTTTGTACATGTTTGATCATCTTTGAAAAACCAAATGCGCATAGCCTTGTTAATGTGAAACTAAAGTATGACTTAAAGCTTCATATGTGAATTTAGTGACCATATACATCCTATGTGAGTTTTTGAGCCTATTAAAAGTGTGTGCATTTTTCATACACTCCTATTCTTTCATGTGTGATGAATTTATGTGAAATACATCTCTAGAACTTGCGTAACGATCTTTCGAAATGTTTGTCATTGATTGCATGAACTTGGAAATGATAGAGGCATTAGGTTTACCACCATGGCCCAAATAACCATGTATCCCAAAGAAAAAAATGATATCATTAGATTGCCAATTTGAGCCGTGTATGTTGAGCCTTTTATTTCTTATCACCAGATATGTCTACCCTTATACCTGAAACATTTTTCCTTACCCTTTCCAAGCAAGCTAGTGAGCAATGTGAGATTGTCTTATGAGAAATGTTTGTGAAGTACTTTGAAGGTGTTTGGCAAAAGAATAAGTGTGGGGTATTTCATGTTTGTATTAAAAAAAAAAATATATATATATATATATAAAATAAAAAAAAAAAAAAAAGAAGAACAAAAGAAAAGAAAAAGAAGGATTGTATACAAAGAAAATAAAAAGTTTTTTTTAGTTTCAATTTAAGGGTGTGGTTGGAGGTTCTAGAAGAATTGTTGGAGAGCTTGAGTTCTTATAAATCTAAAGAAAAGAATTGCTTGCAATGTAGCTTGAAACTTGTGTTTTCCTATTCTTTCGTTTCAATAACCCTATCCCTAAGCCTCATTACATCCAATAAAAGTCCTCTGGATTTAAGTTTTGCAATTATGACTGTGGAGAAGTGATCTTTATGCAAGCTTATGGTAGAAATTTCACATTTGATTCTTTGAGCGAAACACATTAAAACTAAACACATGTGTGATTGAGTGCATATCCCGTGAGAAGGTCGCTAGTTTGCATATGATGATTTTAAAAATAAAAACTTGAAATTGCATTAGCATGGCTATCTCACACACTACACTTCAAGGATGATTTAAAGATTACTGCTAATATTTGAATGAGGAAGATGAACTTGGATTAGTTTGTTGGTGTTAGCTATGGTTCTTGATGATTTGTGTTCTCAAATGAAATTCTATGAGGGTCACATAGGGGGAAACTAATGTTTTTCTTGTTACTAGTTGTTCTTGTTTTCTTTGTTTTGCTCGAGGACTAGCAAAAGTTAAGTGTGGGGGTATTTGATCGGATCATATTTATATATATTTTTACTTCGAATTCACTCGTCTTTTCTTAGTTAGTTCTTTATATTTTGAGCTATTTACGTTATTTTTGTGTTTATAGAATTTGTTATGCAAAGAAAATAAAAATAGAACAAGTGAAATTTTATGTAATAAATTCGTCAAAAGCAAATTTAAATTACAATATTGCTAACCCATTGTGACGCTAAATGATAAACCAATATTTAAACTATATATTTCATCCTTTTATATTTCTTTTCTTGTCTAATTTAGTTGGAAGCTTTAAGTATTTATGATACTTTTGATATATTGTGTTTGTAGGAGTAACATGATCGAAAGTACTTATTGTTCTGCTATGTGGGGCTGCTAGAAACTAAATGAAAATAAAAGGAGACAGCTAAGGGGAATAAAAGCATGCTGCGGTGGGACTGGCAGGTTGACCTGAAGTGTTGTTCACGGTTAATCTGAAGTGTTGAGATTCACAACTTATTGAAAGAACAACTGAAAATCAATTTAGGTTGCATATGTGTCATGTGTAGAGAAGAACCCTCTAGCTAATCCATCACCTATCCTTTCACCTTAATTTCATGTTTTTGTCAATTCTGTAATTTATTTAAGTTTAATTTACTTCTCGTCAAAACCAAACCCCCAATTATTAAATTATTTTATTTAGTTAGTTTTCTTTGTTGTTAGTCTTTTAATTCAATTTCCATCCATTGCAGTTCCTAGTGTCTAATTTGATTGTTTTCATTATTTTGAGTTATCCTAAGTGTGTTTTGAGTTATTAGAGTTTTTAGCCTAGTTTCGTGTCCTTGAGTCTTATTTAATATTTTTAAATTAATTTAGAATAGATTAGCAATCCCTCGTAATCCCCGGCCTAGAACGATACCCTACTTATATCTATACTACAATTGTCAAAAGAGGGTTTAATTTGTGTGCTTAGTTATTTTACGCATCAGAATGGCACCCCCACGAAGCACCACCATGGCAACCACCATGGCAGCCACCCTTTGCAAAACCCATCCAAAGCCACTGTCCAAGCTGTGCCATTTCAACCTTCAAGGGCCCAAGCTTTGCCATTTCAACCTTCAAGGGCCTAAGCCCTAGCCGAGCCGACCCGTGCTACCTAAATCCAACGCGAGCCCAATGTGTTGCTAAACCAAGCCCTAGCCTCACACCCACGCTCACCACACGCCGAGTAGCCCACTCCCGTAGCCCAGCCGAGGTGTCTCGAAGTAGGCCACCCTTGGAAAAACTCACGGCTCCAAAGCCACTGCCTAAGCCGTGCCATTTCAACCTTCTAGGGCCCAAGCCTTGCCATTTCAACCTTCAAGGGTCCAAGCCCTAGCCGAGCCGACCCGTGCTGCCCAAATCAAACGCGAGCCCAATGTGTTGCCAAACCAAGCCCTAGACTCACACCCACGCGCACCACACACTGAGTAGCCCATTCATGTGGCCCAGATGAGGTGTCTCGAAGTAGGACAATGGTTGACGAAGAACCTCTCTAGCAACATCCCGGCAAACAGTCACTAATCGAGCGTTCGGACAGTGTACACTCCTGATTGGACCTTCAAGATAGCATATACTCCCGTCTTAGCACGTGGAAGAGCGTGCACTCTCAGTCAAGCCCACGGACAAGCATATACTCACGGTTGGGGTCATACTCCGATAATCAATATGAGCAACCTTATAGGCGAAATGTTCATTCACGGCTAGGCTTGCAAGGAGCATCCTCCACCTCACATTGGAGTCGTAGCACGACGGACAGAGAGAAGCAGTCATTCAATACGACTCAAGTTCAACCAGCAGCCTTTGAAGAACTTAGCTAGGAACGTACCACATGCACCACAACCGCGACATAAACGAGCCAAACAAATGGAAAAACAACCTAAACAAGCATGTCATGATTAGGGGTAGCCGAGAGTTCCACTACCCCCAACAAAGGCAAATTCAAGAAGAAGTAGAGAGGCTCCTGACCAAGCGATTGCACGATTTCCAACGCAACGAGGTCATGGATGAGACACTACGACGGGACATGACCAACATAAGCAGGTCACCTTTCATGGACGAGATCGAGCAGGCAGAGCCTTCATGCAAGTTTAGCATGCCATATTTCACATCCTTCAAAAGGGATAAAGACCTAGAGAGACACCTAAAGCATTATCGAAGCATAATAATCCTATATCGAAACAACGATAATCTCATGTGCAAGATATTCGCCACCACTCTACAAGGCGAGGCGCAAGATTGGTTCTACACCCTGCCACCACAATCCATCCGGAGTTTCGATGAATTTTCTTTGATTTTTACCAAAGAATATTCATCATATCGCTCTATCTAGAAAAAGTCCTACTATTTGTTCAACGTCAAGAAGAACCCAAAAGAGTTGATTTGTGACAATGTGAAGAGGTTCAAAGTAGAGAAGGCAAAGATAGTCGGACGCAACGACTCAATAGCTAGAGCAACTTTCCAAAAAGGACTCCCAACAGACCACCTGATGTTCGGAGAATTGATCATGAAAGAAGATCTAACTCTGGAAGACTCTTTCACTCTAGCAGAGAAGCATGCACTTTAAGACGAGGTCCGCCGATGCAAATTCAAGGTAAATCCAAGCAATCTTAAATATGAAGTCTTTTACTACTCTATAGGAGATTCAAGGTTTGACTGCACAAGCAGCCGCATCTGAAGCAGCAATAAGATCTACCATCATACGAGAAGAGTTGAAGGACCGACTACCTATATTTCACAGTTCAAAAGCTCTCATCGATGCAACCAGAAATTCAAAAGATAACTTTGGCGATAGTTGTTGCAACCCAAAATCTCAAGTTTTACCTTCAGATGCACGCAATCATCCTCATGACGTACTATTCCGCTCAATTCAGAAATGCGATGATAAAGGCGTAGACACTGGCGGATGCAAAGTTTTCTGACAAACGCAATAATTCGGCCCAAAAGGCGCGCCAAGGGCAAACAAACATTAGAATGACGCACTTGAAAACAAGTTTTATCCTCGTCGCCCTAAAAGATTCTACATAGGAGCAACATGTACCGGTAGTTGAACACCATATGCTACTATGTGTCACATGGCCCCAGCCGACCCTTGCTCCATAATTCAACTCTATAGTGGCCCAATACTAGCAGTTAAGTATCTCCTGTTGTGTGTAATATGACCCCAGCTCCACGACTCCTTACTATGCCTTCACAACGTAACAGGGCGACCCAACGACTGCTCCACAGCTCTCTACTATGCCTTCACACTGAGCCTAGGCAACGTAACAGAGCAGCCCAACTACACCCTGGAGGTAGCCGAGCACACCCTAGCCGTGCATGTTCCACCCGATGAAGACTTCTGGTATTTGCATGTCGACGGCGCGTCTAACTACAAAGGTTCAGGAGTATACGTGGTCCTTGTCACCTCAGACGGTTCGATGCCTGAGCAGGCAATCACTCTAGGCTTCAAAGCATCTAACAACAAAGCAAAGTACAAGGCACTACTAGCAGGCATCCGAATGGAAAAAGACTTGGCGGTGAAAAAGCTCACAATTCATTTTGATTCTCCACTAATCACTAGCCAGACTACTAGAGGCATTTCAGACTTACACCCTTACTCAAGTTTTGTGGGCAGACGACACTCACACGGATGCACTAGCCGGCTTAGGCTCCGCCCTCGACCACCAACTTAAACACTCTACTCCGGTGGAGTATCTAGACAAGCCAAGCATAGAGGCGGAGCCAGCAGCCAAGGTGTCACAGGTTAATACAACTCCAAACTGGCAAGATTCCATATAGACTACTTGGTCAATGGCACACTCCTTATGGAAAGATTAGAGTATAGAAAGCTCTAAACGCAGGCTACTACTAGACTACCATGAACCAAGACGCTAAGGAGTTAGTACAAAAGTACGACCGCTGACAACGCAACAAGCCGTACCAACACTATCTGCCAACAAATTATACCCGCAAACGAATCATTGGTCGTTCATGCAATGGGCAATTGACTTGGTAAGGCCAATGCCGCTCGTTACTGGGGCAAATGTATGACGATCGTGACAACCAATTACTTCACCAAATGGGTAGAAACATAGCCCATGAAAACCACGACACAAATGGATATAGAGCATTTCATATGAAGGAACGTCATTTACCGATTTAGTCTCCCTCAAAGCATCGTCGCCGACAATGGCCCGCATTTTATGAGCCAAAATCTGGAAAAGTTCTTCCAAAAGTATGGCATCAAGCAGCACATGTCAACGCCGAGATATCCTCAAGGCAATGGGCAGGATAAAGCATCCAACAAGACAATCCTCGACTGCTTCAAGAAATCCCTCTCCGACAAGAAAGGAAAATGGCTAGACAAACTTCCCGGATGTCTATGGGCATATCGTACCACAAAAACACGAGCAACCAAACAGTAAGGAGATGGCCACAAACATAGATCTGGTATAGGACAAGCACGACCAGACCATGACCCGTATCGTAGCCTACCAGTAATAGCTCCTCTTCAACTACAACAAAAGGGGCAAGATCTAGCAGTTGTAACCCAGAGATCTAGTCCTAAGAAAACCCTTCATCACTGCCTACAAAGAAGGCTCCAAAATTATGGATCTCATCTAGGAAGGTCCTTACAAGATCAGCAGAGTAGGTGGTAAGGGTAATTACATCCTCACCACCATGAACAACAAAGAGATCGAAAAACAGTGGAACGCCTACAATATGAGGAAGTACCATGTGTGACATCCCACTACATCGTACCCCAGAGACTCAAGAAGCTCAACAGGCACCACCTCATAAGCCGAGGATTATCCAGTTGTTATGCAATTCCTACCTTACAGCTAAGTTCTTGTTTGTTTCACTCATTTTTCAATGAGGAATTTAGAAGTAATCTACAACTTGGCTCGGCTGCATGCTTACAACAACTGATCACTCATGCACTTCAAAAGAATACCACGCCCTTCTTAGGGACTCATCGCATGAATTGTGCCCCTCGAGGGATTAAGCATGCTCTCCAGTGTGAGAAGGTAAACCAATTCCTCGACACCCAACTGGGTCTGCTCTCCAGTGCGAGAGGATAAACTAATTGGTATCCAGTGTGAGAGGGTAAACCAATTCCCTAACACCCACATGGGTTTGCTCTCAAAGGCGAGAGGATAAACTTTACACTTCGAATATCCAGACGTGGATGAGCCAGGCTACCCTGGTATAACTAGATGCACGATAGCTTACGTCAGGATTCCTAGAAGTAGCCACAATGGTCTTTTTCAAGGCTTAGCTAACTGAAGGATTTTGGGTCTATTGGCCTAATCCGCGGGGAACGGGCCTCAGAAACGGAGGAGACACATTACACAGTACGCCACATAGACGGCTACCCTAGAACCCTAAAGCTGTTATCGAGTGCACTAAGAAGCCTACGATTTTCAGAAGACCACCTACGGCTTGCCCTTCGAGCAGTAAAGTTGCGCTAGACTTATACAACCGCACATTATTTTGAAAGGTTAAACAAGCTAGCTTGCATATACGAAGCTTTATCCACTGCCGACATGCTATGTAGTCGATAAGCTTCATCTCTGCCAAGCGCGAAACAACCTACACCAAGTCCTAGAGTGTTGTGATACTTGCTACCCAACCTACGGAATTGGAGAAAGCCAAAGTTAACAGCCTAGTGGTTACACGGACCTATCTGCTTCTGTAAGTAAGGCATCTGGCTGCCAACCCTATGGCTAACAACTTTGCAAAATTCTACACCAACACCTACGATTGCATAAGCTACGCGGGCCTGTCTGCTTATAGAAAAGTAGCACGCCTGCCACTGGTCTATAAAGTCTAAAGGTTAGGGCATGAATAAAAGAAGCGAAGATGACGAAAAGCGAATGAAGCATATCTATAAATGACTAGCAAAGGCCGAATGAGTTCAAGCAAACCAACAGCAACAAGGAAAACAAAGAAAATCCTAAAGGCTACCTAGAAGACTACACTTCAACAACTTGGACATCCCACGATCACTCGGTCGCCACACTTTCAGCAGCCGCGAGGCTCTTAGCAACAGCAGCATCTAGCGCTTCACCCCCGGTTGCCCCAGCCTGGGCACCAACTTCTCCAACTACTTCACCAATGTAAGCTTCAAAAGTAAAAGCAAGTAAGTATTCCGAAGAAATAGAGAAGGTCTCAAAACCTCGAACCCAGCCTTTTTACCTTTTAGCTGCTCTTTCTCCTCCAGTAGACCAACACAGACGCGCTGCAGGTCATCCACTTCCTTCTTCAGAATTTTGTTAATCTTTAGCACACCTTGAAGTTCCAACACTTAGGGTTCAAGCCTATCGACGATTTTCTTGAAGTGGATCACTTGATTATAAGCAGCAATCGACTCTTTATCCTTTGCATAAGCAGCGAAACGAAGCTCAGAAACTGCAAACTCAAGATCTTGAATCTAAGGTATGTAACATCCAATCTCATTCTCTGCACCTTTATACTTAACTTGGATCGCGTCAAGCCTAGTCTTCAAGTCAACGATCTCTTAACAAGCGGTTTCAAGCTGTAGAGAAGTGGGGGCAGAAATATTAGACCCCTTCAAAGCAACGAACTTAGAATCCAACCTCTTGATCTCCTCGACCGAGGAATAAGCTTCAGCTACCATAGTCTTCGCCACCTCCTTGGCAGCCTTGCTATATCTGTATCATAGCAAGCAGATCAGTCTTTCTATATTGGGTCGTATGCTTCATAAAGGCACTTGGGCAAACAACATTTCTAACGTCATCGATAAACTTGGCACAAACATCCATCTGGTCTCAAAAGCACATAGATCCATGCAGCCTCCCTAGAAGCAGGCTTAATGGATTTCTCACAACTGCCCACGCGAGCAGTCTCCTCTTTCCCAATAGGTGAATCAATCTTAGCAGCAGAGGGAGTGGGCCTTAGCACAACTTTAGTAGCAGAGTCCACCTTATCTTTCTTCATAATAACAAGCCTCTCCAATGGAGAATCGAATTTAGCTCCCAACGAACTTCTTGGTACAGACTTTGGCATTGGGGGGGCATGACAGAACCTTTACGCTAAGCAATCTAATCAACAATCTTACTAGCCATTCTCAACATGGTAGGCACCACAAGCTCAGATCTAACAGCCTTATTTTTCTTCCTATTAGAAGAAGTCATGTCAATCACAGGCCTTTCGGCAGCAGATGGACTCTCATAAGCAACGAATGAAGTCTTCAGTTTGTTTTCAACCGACATCTCTTGAGCAGGTGAGGAAGATCTATTATTTCCACTTTCTTTCATAGTAAGCTTCACGACAGCGATCAGACGAGCCAATGCATCCATCTTGATCCTTTTTACCTCCTCTTTCGGGAGCAGCCCACATTTCTCCCTGCAAAGAGGACTAAATAGCCAACGTCATTCATGGTACTCAGAAGGGGAGCTCAACCTAACATTCCAGCAGGCAGGATGCCTGTATGCCCAGCATTCCAGCAGCCCATGAGGCCCGCGACCTCCTCATTTCTCTCAATCGCCGACCTAGCCCAAGTCAGGTCCAAGAGCCCAAAGGGCATGAGCCATGTGGCTCGCCTAGCACTGCGCCCATGCGCCTCAATCTACGGCCCCAACCGCACAAGTTTCCCTTGGTTCTAGCCAAGCCAAGCAACACAAGCAGTGGTCCCTTCCACAACACCTTGTCGGCCTATGTCGAGCGACTCCTGGCCCTTGCCAGCCGACATGCCACACCACCCCAATGGTTGCCCCGTGACAACATTATCCAAGAAAAAAACAAGAAAAAATAAATTTTTCTTACTTCGATGCAAGGCGGAAAATACGAAGAAAGCAACGAAAGACGGTTCTTTGCATAGGTAAGTGTAGAAGATTGCTAGGGGAAGGGAACAAATATCCTCCAGCTCTCTCTCTCTCTTGCAGGGTAGAATAAATTGCTCTCCAAAGTTGATTTAATAACCCACTTAAGTTGTACTTAAATAGGCTTTAAGAGAAATTTATTTCCCTTTCCTAGAAGGATTTAATTTCCTATTAAAGAGGGAATCTACATCAAAATAGGAAGAAAATCTTTACACTTGTTGCCCCCAATAGGTGTGGGGGCATTTGTGGAGCCAAAAATAATCAAGAGACGACACGTGGATTCTAGGGTAAAAATGATAAAATTACCCTCAAGGAACACCGGAATTCCTACGCGCGAGTAGTGGACAATCATCTCACAATTAAGTCAAATGTGCCCACAATAGGTATTTATTCAAAACCTATTTCATCCATCCTCATCAAATCTTCTCCACAAGGTAACCCCCAAAACATTCCTTTCAAATTATATTAATTAGCTAATTAATTGATTTATTACCTAATTAATTTATTAATTGGCTAATTAACTACCAATTACACCAAAAAATGCCACAAATGGCCGATTACCATCTCTCCAAAGGGGGGCAACCATGCCCTATATATACTACCCCATTTTCTCTAAATTCTCCAAACACTTTTCCCTCAAAATTCTAACTTTGGCATCGGAGATTCTTCGGCCAAAGCCCCCCTATTCATCGTGGGCGCGTAAGTCTCTTGGCCTTGACCAAATGTGTTATTTGTTTTGGAGGTGCAATTTTGTTCAAGAACAATGAGGAAGAAATTTGTATCCATAATTACGTTTTGAAAAGGTTCTTTATTTTTAGGCCCACTAACCCTTGTTTTTCGCCCCTCTAGGTTTTAGTAGCAGAGCTTTCGTATCGATGAGGATTCTTGGCAAATGTTGGTATAGGAGTGTACCTTGGACGGTATAATTCTTATCCTACCTTTACTATACCGTACTTATGCTCTGACATCACGTGTGAGTTGGGTTCACTCCCACTCACATGCGCACTCTTGCATTTAGGCACTTTTAGGTTTAAATTTACTCACATTTTTTTACATCACTACACTTTATAGCTTTTTCACCCTCCGAGTGTCGGCTAGCACAACTCGATTTGGGGTCCAGGGGGACATCCTATGTCGGGGTGTGTTAGAATCATAGGATATAGGGTTCAGACCAACTTAACAAAACCATGTAAGAATAGAATTCCATACTAGCTTAATGGACTCCCACTAGGAAGCGGTCACCCATCACAGATTTACAAAGGACAATCACTCTTTACAACCCTAGGTAGGCAATGATCACCCATCATGGATATACCAAGCGTGATCACTACTAAAATTAGTGTGGTCCCCAATGCGAATTAACCAAGTAGGACTATAGGCATAAATATAATAATGTGGTTTCCAATGCAAATTGACCAAGTAAGACTAAAGGCTAGTTTGGTATTGTAATGCTTTAAAAAAAAAAACTGCTTTTGCTATGCTATAAGAATAAACAGCTGTAAAATAAAGCAATTGGGTGTTTGGTAAACTTTTTTTTTATAAAAGTATTTTCAACCAAAAAACAGTGCTTGAGTGTGATAGCCCGTCCCACATTAACGTTCTAGTAAGTGTAAGGTTAATGTATTATCCTTAAACGTTTTAAAGACTTAGAACTTTAGGGTTTGTTTAGTGCCCTAAATCTTTATTAAAGTTGGACGGTTTGTATGTTAGTGTTTGAATTATTGTAACCTTTGTACTGTGCATACACGGGTTACACATTTCTCCCCCTTTTTCATTGTTCTCCCGAGATTCCCTCAATCATACTCCCTCTTTCCCTCAGTCCTGCTCCCTCAAACTCATCCTCATTCTCTCTCTCCAGTCAAGCTCTCTCTCACCCTCTCTCTCTTTCTACACTCACGGCAAAACAACAAGACTCTCAAATCTTCATAGATCGAAGAAAATAAAACCACCATCGTCTTCGTCTCGACGATACGAGTCCAACCATACCTATTTCAGGTAAGATCTCTAACGTTTTCACGTCGAAATCACAAGCACCGATTTGGGTACTATTCATCAACTTTTTTTTGGTTGATTTTTAGGACTTTTCAAGCTTATAGGAAGCTTCTTGAGGTCCTTAGGAGGCTCGGAGTAGTTCGTTGGAAGTTTTTGGGCGTAAGAACACTGAGATCGACAAGTTCAAAGTTTGACCGGAGCTTTCGAGGCTTTTTCCAGTGAATCCCCGGCGAGTTAGGGGTCGAGGTAGGTATGAATGTGTTCGTCTCGTCAATATCTTCATTTTGATATAAAGTACGTTGAAAATGGTGAAGAAATGAAGAAGTTATGACGTTTTGAAAAATACCTAGTTTCCGGCGACCTCCGAGGCTTTCGAGGAATTTTCCGGCCAAACCACGGCTAGCTAGGTGTTTTTTGAGGTACCATTCTCTTTGTCTCTTCAAGGGCTACAACTTTTGTTTTTGAATCACTTGATTTCGTTGAGAAATGACAAAGTTATGGCAATTTGAAAAACTGCCCAGAAACCGGCGAAACCAGTGAAACCAGTCCGGCGAGCCGAGGAAGAAGACGCGCGTGGGCGCGCGTGGACCGCCAATTTGGGCGGCGCGTGGTTGGTACGTACGCGTTCGTGTCGTCGAGTAGATCGATTTCATATATTTATACCCTAGGTTTGAGCAAATTATGAGCATTTTATTTAGGTTTCCGTTATGTGCTTTAATTAATGTTATTTAGTTATTTCACATATAGGGGAAACTTATTCCGAGGATTTTCGAGGCCAAGCTAGGCTCGGGGGCTACGACCCAACGACGTACTTGTGAGTGGGCAGTTGTTTATATCTATATATATTTATAGTTTCCATAAATGCGTATTTACTTCATTTTTACGCCTATATTGCCTAGTATCATTATTGTGATATAAATTGTGATAAATGCTGCTATATGGTTGTGATATTACTGTCATGGCATTCATACATACTTGTGTACATGCTCATCTTGCTGCACCCGGTGTTAGTACTCGCCCCAGGGCCAGGGCCAGTCCTTCACGTGTATGTTCACATCTGCACCGTTCGCTCACCTTGGATCCAAGTTTAGGTGCCAGTCTTGTCGGGTAGATTGCATTAGGCGATCCGACTTGTATGTGATGTGCTTTTGCACCAGTTTTCACGTGATCGTAGTACTAGAGCATATTGATTACACCCAGTCCTGTTCGTGTCAGAAACCATCTGTCCGAACTTGTGTGTCAGCTTAGATGGATGAGCACTTAGTTGTATTGATTATCACTTGATTATTATTGTGGCATATGATACATCATTGACTTGGCATAATTCTGGTTATATGGTTGATATATATTGGATTTCATACTTACGTAGTATGTTTTGAGGAAACTATACTTGTTTTACGGCGAGGGGTTAGTATATTTAAAGATAAAGGTTTTCTTATAAGCATTGTTTTACTGACCCACTTAATTTTGTTTTGCGCCCCTCCAGGTATAAGATAACAGAGCTTTGGTGGCCACGAGGAATCCAACGATGTTCTGACAGAATTCATAAAAGTAGGACTCGCCCTCGGGTGTTTCATCTTAGTAATTGTATTCTTTAAAGCTTCCGAACTGTGTAAATGGTTACGTCACTCTCACGTGACGGCCAGCATGCCCTCCTTCGGGATGGGGTGTGTCATAGAGTGTTTGGTAAAAGTTTATATAAAACTGTTGTGGTTATATTAAATGACTAAAAGGGATATGTACTTAATCTAATATAATTTTGTCTTTGTAACCTTTTTTCTATAAGTTTTATTCATAACTTTTTTTATTTATAATCCTTTTAGAATTTCTAGAGTCATTGATCATACTCTTTTTTCTTTCCATCTAACATCTTCCCCTCTTCATTGGGTTTTTCTCTCGTTTTCTCCGCCTAACCTTTCCTGTTTCTCACTAGGTTTTGAAGTGTTTTTCAGGGAGAGGGAGAGAGAAAGAAGCGAACCTGTAATTTGAAGGGTTGGGGATTCTGGAAGATTGGTTCTACAAGAAGAAGATAAGGATCGGATTAGTCATTAGGCTTTCCTAATTTGCAGAAATATGAAGAAGCAAATTTTTTTATGAGGATCCAGATGGGCGAAGCTTTGAATTTGGGGGCATAATCGGATTTACAGAAGAGCGCATGAGTAGGTGCAATCTGGGCAAGTCCACAATGCAAAAACCGAATCTAAATCCTAATCTGGTCTCCTGGAAAAGATGGTGGTGTTTTGTCGACATGGTTTTTTTAGCGTGGGAGTGGGAGAAAACAGATGAGAGATGGAGGAAAGACGTCCTTCTAGTTGGTATGATGTGTAAATTATTTAATTGTTTAATGTCATTTTGGGTGCTTGAAAGTTTCATTGAAGGGCTTAATTTTGGATGTTTACTAAACGCAAAAAAGCAAGGAACTTTTTTTATACCCGTTTTTTTTTTTTTTTAATTTAAGCAGTACCAAAGTGGTACTAATTCTTATAAAACTAGTTAGTGATCAGCCATTACGTATATTTACGTATATATTAAGCATGATCACCTCTAAAATGCGTATGGTCCACCTTGTTATGGATTAACTAAGCAGGACCATGGACATACATATAATAGTGTGGTCCGCTAATGCAGATTAACCAAGCATGACCAATTCTAGTGATACTAGACAATGGTCACCCGTCATGGATATACTAAGCACGATCACCCCTAGACTGCATATGGTTCCTCAGTACGGATTAACCAAGCAAAACCATAAGCATATGTATAATAATATAGTCCCCCAATGGGAATTAACCAAGCAGGATCATTCATTTACCACATTGCTATATGGTGCAGCCTCTTTATCAACATCACATCAACTAAGCATGATCTACATAGTGGCACACATACTATCGATCCCACATGACAATCAAGTATCTAGTCACACAGAAGTACAAGTTCTACAGAATAATTTTGATATGGTTACCGACTCATCCCCTCGTACCAAGAATGACACATTATCATTACTCTCAACTCTATCTCTTGCTAGGTAGTAATGCATACCTTAATAGAGCATTCTTATCATTATAATCATTTGATAATCTATGTAGGGACAATTAACAAACTACTCACCTTGCGTCCAAAGCAAGCGCAAACGTGAAAGCACGTTGACCGTAGCTCATATATCATTTAAACATATCAAAGTATATAAACATTCTTTAGCTTACTAATTATTGAATACATCTGTTGAGCAACCCAGCAAACACATAAATCAAGGTAAGGTTCCACTTGCATGCAACCTGAAGTGAGCATCACCAAGGATGGCACGCCGAATGTATGCCCACGAGGTTCTATCGGGTTTCTAATAATGGTAACTTCAATATCCAAGAATGATAGGAACATGTTGACCAAAATTCAACACATGGTCAAAGTGGCCCCTGCTAAGGTCTATAATTGTAATTATTTCAATCTAGAGATTTCACACATTCGATTTTTTATTCGTAAATTCATAAGAGCATCATATTACTTACACAACCACATATTATGATTTCAAAGAGATCCAACGGTTGGTCTACACCTACAACAAAGGTCATGCGGCGGTCAATTATTGAACTATGTTTTGATGGTCGAACCTCGTCAAGTAGACAACAAAAATGAAATCGAGGCATGAAATTTAGTCTAAGAATACATGCCAGATCATTGGCTACGCACCGTGTACGTGGTGGCCGGCAACCAAAACCTTGTCAGATTCGGACCAACAACAAAATGTACTCAAAGTATACCAAGTTGTAGATCTTGGAAAGTGGAGTAAGACTTATACCTCGCTGAAGCTTGAAAATGGCCGGAGGACAATGAAAACTGCCTTTGAAGTCACAGATTCACTGAAATTTTGTGGTGTCGTCATGCTGTTGTGGTTGTACCCAGGAGTGATTGGGACCCATTGATCTCCTCCTATGTTCTTGGGTTATCGACCAGTGGTGGTGGTTAACAAGCCTGAGAATTGTCAATAGGGGTGGGCATAAAAACCGAATCGAACCGTGACAAAAAAAAAATCGTAAAAAATAACGTTGACCAAAATAGTCAAAATTAGAACAAAACCGAACCAAACTGTTTCAACCGGTTCCGGTTTGGAAATATTAAGACCGGAGGAACCAGACCGACCAACTTTTAATATAAATTATTGTTTTATTATTATTTTTATATAAATAAGACTTTTTTCCAAGAAGACCATGTGCATAAGCCCAATATTTTTCTTCACTTCTCTCCCCCTCCTTTGTTTTTTTATCACTTTTCTCCCTCTACATTATTTTTCTCCACTCTTTTCCAGTATATTATGCCTTATGTACATTTTAGTTTTAGTTTAATATCTACACTTTGGTCTTGTATGAGCCTTTCTTTCTTTTGATTTATATTTATATGCACACTTTCTATCTTCTGGTCACAAATCTTGTAGAAAATTAGAAAAAACATATATATAATTTTGGTTAGAACCGTAAACCGGCATGAAACGAACCGGAACCGTCATGAATCGAGCCGTACGATTTTAGTAATAAATTTAAACGAAACTGCACCGAACCGAACAATTGAAATTTTCCAGTTCCGGTTCCATTTTGAAGGTGGAGCTGCGCCGAACCGGACTGTGCCCACCCCTAATTGTCAAGCTTTGACTTCCACAAAGTTTCTTTTTCCTTGCCTTATATCTTTATTTATATTAAACTTGATGGGCTTCACTTGCCTACAAGTAATACAAAACCTATAAAAATGATCTTCTAAATCACATATCTACTAGAATTTATACAATCATGTTACTAATGATAATAACTGCAACAATTTCAAAAGCTTTCTTATCACTTACTAGGGGGAAGGAGGGCCATGTGGTTGTTTATTTTCTGAATCCAATGAGAAGTTGGTCAAAGAAATTCAGATTGGGTCAAGCCGATCCGTGGCCCAACTACAACGTACATAGCTTGAGGGACTGGACCAACTCAGTTCACCTGCTTTTAGTTAATCTTATGCAAAGCTCGCTACAAAATATAAAATACATGACAAGGGGACTCCAACAAAACAGTTGGCTTTCCGTTTTAGATTTTTGTTTAACCAAATACATTCAACAAAAGCTAATAATTCCCTTGAGTAGCGAATATGATTTGAAACTAAGCAAAAACATTTATTTATCATTAATCTTCATAAGCACTTAAGTGAAATGCCCACCTACACAAGCAAATTAAAACCCTTTGGGTTACTTAATCAAACGTTAGAGTATTTACCAACTAAATCTTAATCTAATTATACAACCCTATCTCTATCTTTGCCAATGGAGAGCCTATGCTACGTAATTGGTTGACATATACTGTTGAGTATGTGACTGTATCCCCTCGTCAAGTAACCACAAGTTAAACAAGTAAAGAAGCATTGAAGGGAATGTGATATAGATTGGAAGGAAGTGGACTTAAAGTAACGGACATATTTTAGAGAAGTTCAAATTAATGGTTTATTGGCCAAAGAAGCACAAACCCATGAACAAATAGATGCACGCAGAAGGGTAATGCCAGAGAGACTAAATTTGTAGATTAAATTTACAAACTAAATGATTTGTCACCAATTGGAATAAGTAAGTTTATCAATGCTTAAGTAATAATTGAATCATCAACTTCCGTATGTCATTTTGTTTCTCAATATTGACAACAAGTGCAGATTTCCGTATTTTTTAAGCTCTCTTGACCACCCAATTAATCTAATGATCTTCAGCACACTCCATATATGCTAATGCCAGCACATGCAGGTTAATTAAAATTAAAAAAAAAAAAAACTGCCATGCAAAGAATTGACTAATATATAGTTTGGTTTTTTGAGAGTGATGTTAATGGAAAATCGTACTTGGAGAGTATTATTTCAACACATGATTCAACATGTTTCATGAATTACTAATTAGAGGAATCAGAAAATTTTCAACGGATAAGCTAACTAAAAATATTACCATAGAAAACAGAAGAGAAATTATAGAACATTTTTATATGTTTGGTGATGGAGAGGAAAATTCGATTGAAGATGTTATTGGTGTAAACAAGGATGGTGCATACTGCACAGCTTAAAGGAAAGGAGAGCTGGCAAGGAGGGGGATGAATGAAACTGATTAGCTTTAACATGTTTTTATTGTTGTAGTTTTGAGACAATGCTTTATTTTTTAGAGTTGACTGCCACATTTTTGAGCTTGTGGTTACGTAATACTTTTAATATGCTTTTAGAGATTAGTTGACTCTCTTATGTTTCTTATGTGTTTTTTTTTTGGAAATTGGCATGCTCCACTAGCGATATAGTTTTTTTGCATCTATAGAACTTTCACCAAGGATAAATAAATAAATAAATAATTATATATTTTTAACTACACCTCTATTAAGTAATAACCTTCTTACAATAATTATAAGATGGGTTTGGCCTTAAAATTATGAGAATAACACTAAACTATAGTGTTTGAAGATATCAATCGAACATTAAACCTTCCATGTACAAATGAGGAAAACTATTACTAGATTGTATTGCTAGTGGCATACCTAATTTAGATTGTATATTTTGAAAAAATAATCATATTCATTGATAATGAAACATATATATGCATCGAAAGGATAGGTACATAGTAGTTAGCCTCATTAAAATCTTTTCAGAGCTTTCAATCCGATCGAGGAAGAAAGAATACATGCACCAAGACCTAATTTAAATTGAGAAAAAAGAATATCACTAGACCGTAGTGTTGGAGATGTAGTCAAACATAAGGTATTCTATGTACAAGTTAAGAGAAATATCACTATGTCGTAGTGCTTATTGGTATGTTATTTTTGAAATAATTACGGTATTTATTGATGATGAAACAAATATATATAATATATATATATATACACACACATAAAAGATAGGGTGCACAATAGGTGGCCTTGTCAAAAACTTCAGAGCTTTCAACCCGATTAAAAGAAAAGGTATAACAATTAAGTACCAAGTGCTAATATAAATTTACAAAAGCAATAAAGTTATAATCTAAACCAAAATCCAATTTAGGCCCCAAAATCTGATTACCTCCTAAATGTGTAATGTTATACTTACGACATTTTTCCCACTACATTTATACCATCTTTTAATAGAAGTATGATCCACCAACACATGTGAGTTTTATTTCTATTAGAGAGGTGGTACAAATGTGGTAAAAGTAACATTTTTAAAAACTAATTAATAAGATAATGATGAGTAACTAGCTTGACTCAAATATGCAAGATAGTCGCTTCCTGGTTTAGTCTTGTTAAATAACTATTAGAGCAACTCCACTTCTAAAAAATGAGCTGGCCCAAAGTCCATTTAATCCACCCAAATGAATAGTAATTGGCCAAGTGCATCTCCACCCCTAAATCCAACGAGCCTAGTCCATTTTATTAAAAAATTATTAATTTTTTATTATAAAAATAATAAAAATTTATCATTTTATTTTTAATTTCTGACATTTTCTTTGTTTATAAAAAAATCATTAATTTATGACATTTTATCTATTTTTTAATATTTTAAAAAAAGTTTTTTGGCCGAAAAATATGGACCGTTGATTTGAAAATCGAACTGTCCAGATTGTGCCACGTCACTAGCCGTTGTGTTTGAATTTCAAAAAATTTTGACCATTGGAAATTCAACGGCCCATAAAACTAGCCGTCGGAAATCCAACGGCCGAAGATGCCCCACGTGGCCATATCCCACACCCCTTTAGTGCGCTTGCAGTGCGGGGCTTGCTGTTTGTATCCTTGTCGGGAACGCACGCCCATGCGCCTGACGCAAAAAAAAAATTTGGCATCAGCATGACGCTAGATATGCCGATTCCTCTCTCGATTTATTTTGGGCTAGCTTACAAACTGGGGTGAACTTTCGGCCGACCTATTTTTTGGGGTGGAATGAGTTTTTGGGTGCCAGCCTATTTGTTTAGGCTTTGGGCCAACTTCCAAAGGAGGGGTGGACTTGCTCTTAAGAACTCACATTCTTAAGGCAATCTTGTATTCTTCATGTATGCGATTTCCCTTTTGTTTTGATTGAAGGTGATGATATGGAGCATCCAAAGGTACAGGACTAATTTGAGTGGTCATGATTACTTTAACCGTAGAAAACTTCAAAGATGGTAAAATCCAGAGGAGTAATATCCAGACAGCGTGCTGCTACCGCGGATCACTGACAATTGCTCAAAACATGTGCATCAACGTCTACAGTGGCGCTTGCTATGCTTGTCTCTCATGATAGCTATCACACAAACTCGTTCATAAAAAACTATTCGTTTCTGTTTTCATTTGTTAAAACAAAACAATATATATTAATTAGCAGCTAGCTAGCACAGATTTGTACATAAACTTGCTTGTAAATTCGTTTTTATTTTGTAGGACAGAAAACCCTGCCACAGCCACCGTTTTTTCTGCATTTCACAACAGCGAGAAGATACCCTCTCTCTCTCTCTCTCTCTCTCTCTCTCTCACTTAAACAATCTTCGACAGTCTTTGATTAAAAAACAATTTGTTCTAGGTTTGTTGTCGACATTGTTCATGCATCAACCCTATTTCTCCAAGCTCTTGTTTTTTTCGCAAACTTTAAAAAAAAAAAAAAAAAAACAATAACAAAACCTTTTTCTATAAGAGAGGCACCAACAACCATCTTACTCTTCATCTCCATCTCTCCCACTCTAATACTCATGAAATTAAACAGCCCAGAACAACAAAACCCGTATCTTCGTTTTTGAAAAAACACAACCATGATTACTGGCAAGGACATATACGATGTTCTAGCAGCCATAGTCCCCTTATACGTGGCTATGATCTTAGCCTACGGTTCAGTCCGGTGGTGGAAAATCTTCACGCCCGACCAATGCTCCGGCATAAACCGCTTCGTCGCAGTTTTTGCGGTCCCATTGCTCTCCTTCCACTTCATATCCTCCAACAACCCTTATGCCATGGACTACCAATTCATCCTCGCCGACTCCCTCCAAAAAGTCGTCATCCTTGTCGCCCTCTTCCTCTGGCAAGCCTTTTCCAAGCGCGGCAACCTAGAGTGGATGATCACGCTCTTCTCCCTCTCCACCCTCCCCAACACCCTCGTCATGGGCATCCCGCTCTTACGCGCCATGTACGGCGACTTCTCCGGGACTCTGATGGTTCAGATTGTCGTTTTGCAGAGCGTTGTCTGGTACACTCTCATGCTCTTCATGTTCGAGTACCGCGGCGCCAAACTGCTCATCTCCGAGCAGTTCCCGGAGACTGCAGCTTCGATCACGTCGTTCAGAGTTGACTCTGACGTCGTTTCCCTCAACGGTCGAGAACCACTCCAAACCGACGCGGAAATCGGGGATGACGGGAAACTTCACGTGGTGGTGAAAAGATCGAATGCGTCATCGATGGTTTCATCCTTTAAGTCACATGGCTTGAACTCGTTGACTTCAATGACCCCGCGAGCTTCGAATCTCACAGGAGTGGAGATTTACTCTGTCCAGTCCTCCCGAGAGCCGACCCCGCGGGCATCCAGCTTCAACCAGACAGATTTTTACGCCATGTTTAACGCCAGCAAGGCCCCGAGCCCCAAACATGGACACGCAAACAGTTTTCAAGGTGGATTTGGGGACGTTTATTCGGTGCAGTCGTCAAAAGGGGTGACGCCGAGGACTTCGAATTTCGACGAAGAGGCAATGAAGATGAGTAATATGGGTAATAAGAAGAGGGGGGCGAGGAGCATGAGTGGTGAGATCTTCAATGGTGGTGCTGTCTCTTCCTACCCGCCTCCGAACCCCATGTTTTCAGGGTCTACGAGTGGTGGGCCGAAGAAGAAAGATAGTGGTAGCGGCGGCGGCGGCGGCGGCGGCGGTAGTGGTGGGGCAGCGCCTAATAAGGAGCTTCATATGTTTGTTTGGAGTTCAAGTGCATCGCCAGTTTCCGAAGGGAATCTTAGACATGCGGTTAATCGAGCTGCTTCTACTGACTTCGGGGCGACCGATCCTTCCAAGGCTGCAGGTCTTCATCAACATGAAGGTGCTGCTGCATCGAAAGGTGAGCAAATAATTTTACGATCCCACACCCCAAATCATGTTTGTCCATTTTGTAAATTGCTGGAAATTACATCAGCAGCTTTTGTCAATTGACACCTTATCAATTGGACAAAAAATTCATTTTTCTATAGCAAATCAAGGAGCTTCATTGATTTCCCTTGACATAGATCTGGTCTCTTTCCCCAATCTGGACAGAATTGTTTGTCAAAAGACGTGACATGTTATGATATTTGATAACTATTTCGTGTTTATTTTTAGTTTTAGTTTGATTTTTTTAAAATTAAAAACAATTATCAAACAAGTTTTCAATTGAAAACTGACAGAGTTATTAGAAATAAAGTAGAGATTTGTGAAAGATCATATATTTGAGAAAATAAAGCATTGCTACATCATTTAGTGAATAAAATTTGACGAACGCATCTGCTATTAGAATTTCTTGTTCAATTTACGGGTTCATTCTAGATTGTAATTTGGTTAATTTAAATATATTCTTAACTGCATGTACAGGTATACACGAATTAATTGAGAATATGAGTCCTGGGAGGAAAATGAGTGGAGATAGGGAGCTTGAGATAGAAGAAGGATCGAATAAGTTTCCACCGAGTGTGTCACCGTACAGTAGTACTAGTTGCCAGAAGAAAGTGGATATTGAAGGTGGTGTAGCAAAGAAGCACCAAATGCCTCCTGCAAGTGTTATGACTAGGCTTATTCTCATCATGGTCTGGAGGAAGCTCATTAGAAACCCCAACACTTACTCCAGCCTTCTTGGCGTGGCATGGTCTCTCATATCATACAAGTACCTCTCTCTCTCTCTCTCTCTCTCTCTCTCTCTCTCTCTCTCTCTCTCTCCATATGGTGCTACACGTATCACATGAACAAACTCTATCCAGAGGGGAAAATTATTGGGTCTCATCTTTACGAAAAATGTGATAAAAAATAGTGTAGTAAATACTTTTATTGGAAAGCAACATATAATGTAGTTCAAGTGTTTCATAAGCACTCGTCTTATACACTTCAAACTTATTATTTGATTTTTTTTACATTCCTGTCATCTTTTCTTAAAAAAAAAAAAAATTTGTTAGAAAATATCATGTACGTCCTTTCCCTTAGCCTAGTAACGTTATCGAAAATTGATTCACTAAAATTAGTTTCTCCAATTATTGGCAGGTGGAACATCAAAATGCCAACAATTGTTAGTGGATCCATATCAATATTATCTGATGCTGGATTGGGAATGGCTATGTTCAGTCTCGGTATATATTTATCTTCAGTTGATTTATTGTATTGACCTTATTGTACCATATGCATTTCAAATGAATCTTTCTTGTTAACTAATGATAGATCTATCAATTATCACTTACAATTCCAGGATTGTTCATGGCTTTACAACCGAAGATCATAGCTTGTGGAAAATCTGTTGCAACATTTTCAATGGCTGTTAGGTTCCTAACCGGCCCAGCAGTGATTGCTGCAACTTCTATTGCTGTCGGTCTTCGTGGAGTTCTGTTGCATGTTGCAATAGTTCAGGTTCGCCAACTCAACCTTTCCAACCATTCCCACATTTCTAAAATCTTATGTTAACATTTTTTTGTCAAATATATGGAAACCGTTAGTGTGTAAGTGTTTATACTGAAATAGCATAAGAACTAAGTGTAAAACTGAGTTTGAATGTCAGCCCTTGGATCACAGTCCAAGTGTGCAGCTAAGATGTAATCTTAGGATAAGTGATAGTTTATGCCATGTGTCATTACCTCATAGGGTAAATGAATGGAGGGTTAGATTTGAATGATGTAATGAGGGAATATTCTCATTCCCTCTAACGGTTACACGTGCACAGAGTGTAAGTGAATGAATAAAGTTGCACATTTGCTTCATCTTCAAGCTCTCTCTCTCTCTCTCTCTCTGAAATCTCTTTCTCGCAGTTTCCAGTTTCTTAAATTTCCAGCTCCATTAATTGTTGATTGAAGCTTACATACAAGATAACAGTCTGTGTATGCTAATATGGTATCAGGCCAGGTTCGGGCATGTGCAAGCTAAAGGCTTGTCACCAGGAAGGACTTGCAAACAAGCTTGGACTCTTAACATAGAGTCGGTCTGTTCCTGAAAAATATTTAAAACAAGTTTGGACTCCATTGGAGCCGACCTCTGAGTTTCCATTATCATTATGTAGATCTCCACGTGTGAACCATTAAATGAGGTTACGCGTGAGGGAGAGTGTTAAATGTCCCACATCGGTGGATTCAAAGTAACCCAATGGGTTTAAATAAAATTATCCTACTCTAACTAATACCGAGACTTTTGTAGTAAAACCCCACACCTAACGGATTGGATAGGTGGTAAAGTTAGGGATAGTATCGGTGTCGTTAGAGTAGGGGCGGGTCCGGCGATCAAAAAATCCAACATTTGCATCATTATCCAATCACAAAGGCCTCACAAACCCTAACACATATATAATACAAAGCTTAATTTAACACAACGTAATTCGATATGCAAACTATATATGCCACAAGATTACGTATGTAAATAAATGCTTAATTTCATTTTTCTTTCTGCAGGCTGCTCTTCCTCAAGGCATAGTTCCTTTTGTATTTGCCAAGGAATATAATGTCCATGCAGACATCCTTAGTACCGCGTAAGTTTATGTATTTATTTATTTATTTGAAGAAGAAAACCACAAATGACATGAT
Source organism: Malus domestica (assembly GCF_042453785.1). Taxonomy (NCBI): domain Eukaryota; kingdom Viridiplantae; phylum Streptophyta; class Magnoliopsida; order Rosales; family Rosaceae; genus Malus; species Malus domestica. The sequence continues at coordinate 24,077,746 of NC_091673.1, forward strand.
GAAAAAGCGACATGATTTCTAAATACCCATTTTTCTTTTTTCTGCACATTCATGTTCATTGTTGTCTTTGATTCTTCTTTATTTATATAATCTCAAAATAAAAAATAAATAAGAGTTACAAAAGCATAATAAAGCTGTGCGGAAGTCACTTTCCATGAAAAAAGACTCTGACTCGTATATTATGGTGTTGCAATTATTGCAGGGTTATTTTTGGAATGCTCATTGCCCTGCCCATAACAATACTCTACTATATCCTTCTCGGGCTCTAGTTTCTGAGATAATCAGGACAGAGGAAAAACACATACAACTGCACATCCAACTCAGGCTTAGGTGGATGGAGAGGATCAAAATGTCTTTAACAAAGAAAATCATATGCATGCCATTGGATTCAGTGTTCAACAAAATACACACCATCCTCGGCATGTGACAACTGAGTAGCTTGATATGCCGTTTACTTCAATAATTAGTTTTTCTCCCTCATGGTAGTATTATATTATTTTGGTTAGATAGAAATTAAGTAATAGAATAGAGCTTAGAATTAGCCAGAGAAAGGTTAATTAATTGTTACTTCTTTCTTTTTATTCTTGGGGTGCAAATTTTTGTGTTTATCATATTTGTTACCCCAATATCAATGTAGCTCTTTGCTTAACTTGGACACAAAAATCATCCAATATATAACTACGTTCTCTTATTTTTTATTTTTTGGGGTTTGAATCAGTAAATTGAAGGCACACTGTTTGAAGTTTCTGAGATATACCGTTGACTTACTGCTGAGGTTATTTTTGACTCTATTCTGTAATATATATAGTTGGGAAATGACTTCTATAGTTTAATTAAGAAGTTTGTGTTAGGCACAAAAATTTAATTATTTCTATTCTCGCAAAAGATAAGAGAGCTTTTCATTTGTTAACATTACAAAGAGAATCCTTTTAGGATCCTAAATTCATACATATTATAATTTCTTCGGCACAATGGATGTAAAATTTTACTAAACCATATACAAAATTGTGTTCAAATATGTCCTAGATTTGCAACCCGTCTTCGATATCTAAAGAAGATGTCAGGTGTCTTTTATAATAGTCGATATAGGAATTTGCATCTCATTTTTTATGGTTTGAATTGAGGTTTTGAAATCGCCTTCACTAATAATCTTGTTTAGTCGCCTCTCAATTAATTTCTCCTTGTAGTGCTTGCTTTAAAACCAAAGTTTCAGCGTGCAAACAGAAGAATAACATGTAGGAAAGAGCTAGCTTGCAATACTTTGTTATGAATATGAGTTTTTTCGTAAACAAGTTTAAATTGTATCTTTAAAGAAAGGAAAAAATATATATAACTATTGTATGTTTAACGGTATCTGCATGAGTATGGAGTTTCTATCATTATATACAGAAGGAAAACAAAATCCTTGAGCAATATCCTCTTTACTCAACAATGTGCATCACACAAAACTAACACGATGGATGATAAATCGTGTTATGCTACGAGATATTTTTTCAAGCGCCGAGTGTTAGTATTATTTATTTGTATGATGTATTTTTTCGTGTTCTTCTACTTATTTTATGACACGTAAAGTACCAGCTTGAATATCAGTCATTTGAAAATTTTCTCTTATATATGCTACTTCATGACTGTGTGTCAAAAATTGTCTTGCGTTAAAAAAAAAAAAAAAAAAAAATATATCTTTAATATTTTGATTGGACGCAAAGATGGAGACGTCCTAATTAAGTCTGAGTTTCCCTACTTTGCATGTGAATGTAATTTGAGTTGAAAATTAGTCGTTAATGGTAGAAAAGAAAGGCCTAGTTAGCTTCAATGCATAGTTCCAAACATTGCCTTTTTAAAAAGCATTGCTTTGTGTAGTTTTATATGTTAAGCATGTGACCGTACAGATTAAAAGGAGGCCGCTGCTTCGCAGAGTGAATAAAATTTAGCTTCACATTACATTGTTATTGTAGGTCATATATAATGCATTTGAAGACAAATTTGATGGTTTTATAAAATTACAGAGGACAAAAGCATTTCGTCATATTATACATCCATGTCTTGAATTCTGCATTATCTTATTAGACATACTAAAATAATTGAAAAGATATGCAGCATACATACATATATATTCACTGCGTTCCAAAACCTTTTTATTAGCACCAAGTATTGGCTTTTAATTTATAGATTCACCCCTTCCAGTTCAGATCCACATATACGCTATCAATCATTCAATCCTAATGTAAAGGGAATTTTCCCTATACAAATGAATATCGGTCATGGGGTAGGAGAGCCCTCATCATAACCATGATCCATGTCAATGTATTGTTAAGGACATTTTTTAAATTTCCATTCTAATGAATCGAAACTGTCTAACTTTAACGTTGCCTTCTAAGAACCATCCATTCACAAAATTATCTATAAGCAAGATCGCACAGTTTAAATAATTTTTCATAAAAATGGCATCGTAAAGATTGTAGATAGTTCCAATCATCTAAATGCATTGGAGAGGTTTGTAATAGAGAACGTTTCCATTGCACCGCAATATATAGATGGATATGTGTATATAAATTACCATTAGGTTAGATCATGATCCAAAACCATGCATGTGTTGGGTTTCTTGGTATCACTTCAAAGGTGATCTTGCCAGCTCTTCTTAAGCATAAACAATAACTATGGGATTTAGGATGAGATTCTATGGGAAATTAATCAATAAAATGGATCTGAAAGCTTTAAGACGTTGGACAACGAAAAGTATATAATTATTATTTGTTATTCATCTATGTTATTATTGACATCGTTTGCATTATATAATCTAATGCTTCCTCACGTGATGAAGCAAAGGAGTGTCTTCTATAATGTTAATTAGACTAAAATTTCAAGTATATTATGCTTAGTGCACATGAAGGTGTTTTTCTTTTTAAATCCCTGTCTTCTCCCTGATACGTGTGCTGCAATAAACAAAACAGAGTTAACAGCTCCTGTAAACCTTATTGTGGATATCATGAATTTTCTTCAGCAAAAGCTGTGGCCCATGTGATGCGGATGTGGATTGCATGGCTGAGTTTCTCTGCGGGTGGGTGTTTGTGTGTGTGCGTGCAGATCAATCTAGTTGTAGTTATTATTGTTTTCTCAAACGAGCTCCAATTTCCAAGGTTCAAGGCTTCAGCAAATCAAATTTCTGGGTTTTCTGAATTATATTTAGAAGTGTGTGCAGTTCATTTTATTACACAACTAGGGTTTAGTCGTTTTTCGACAGTTTTATTTACAATAGCAGACTATGTGCTTTTACTAAAAACCAAACAACGCTGTTCTAGACTATATTTCGTTCAATCTCGGCTCTTGATTGCTTTTGATAAATAAAGAGGATTCAAATTTGAGATTGTTTTCAACATTAAAAGAGAGATACAACACCAACTAGACTATTTCAAAGTAACTGCCAACATTTGCATCCCCTTGGCAACTTCTATCAGTGGTCATTCTTCTTACAAAGTAAATAGCGGTTCAATTTTCTAGTTTTGTCTGCAATTTAACCGGAATAAGAAATCAATACTTCGGACCACACAACCTACATTGAATGCGTAGTAACTACAAATATATGTATATACATATATATATATATATAGGGAAGTGTTATCGGCACTCCAAAAATCTCATTCTACACTCCTCATAAGTGTATTTTTCTTTCTAAATATAAACAGTTTGGAGTGTAGAATAATGAATTTTGAGTGTCAATAACAATTTCCTAGATATATATTGCAAATTTAAAGGAATGTTGGAACAAGTTATTAAGTATGGGTCATGACTGAAGATAAACTAATTAGCAGCAGTCACTCAAATCTCGAGTTTTTATGGGTACAGTTTGAATGCTAAATATGAGAATCCTTAGAAAATGTTGCACCAACACCAATAAGAAAGTAGCGTTCTGGTTTCAGTTTCCAAATATAAATATTTTCATTGAAAAATCACAACTTTTTTTCATGAGTAATCAACATAAGCCTAATTATTTCGATAGTGCAACAAATATCTGTCCCATGTGAGAAGACTGTAACACATAGCAACTTGTTGAGCAACTTATATAGAATGGGTGCAATGCATATCCTGCCAATTACGTGTTGCTCTCCACATGGCAACGTATTGTACCCGTGTCATGAAAATTGCTCTCTTGATGGAGCGTGGACAACAAATAACTAGGAAAATATTGAACAATTGGAAAGATGATTTGACTTGTTGCACCAAAACCACAATCAAAACTTCCCAAAATCAACGTCTATTCAAAGTCGACCCGAAACCAGTGAAATTTAGCATTCAAACAATCGAAGACAAACAAGAGAAAATTTGAGAATTTTGGTAAGATGAATTGAACCCTAAATGCATATCTGCAGTGAGTGAGCGATCAGGGATTTTATTATTACAACCATGAATAACACGGGCAAAGTCACATTGCTTAGTGTTGAAACTTGAGTGTGCATTTATCACGTAAACGGTCCATTGGGCCTCAATAAGTTTCCTAGTGCATTTGGGCCTCTATAAGGGTTATTTAGGCCTAATTGGAGAGAAATAATACAACAACAACAAAATCTTTTCCCACTAAGTGGGGTCGGCTATTAATTGGAGAGAAATAAAAAGAAAAATATAAATGAAGTTCAAATTCAAACCTAAGTTGCATTCTCTAAAAAAAATAAAAAAAATAAAAAAAATAAAAAAAATCTAAGTAGGTATGCACATTTTGAGATTTTGAATATTTCATCATTTCCCCCACCCCCTCAATATTTGGTTAAACTGGAAATTTAGCCCATCCTACGATCCTACCCCTAAGACCATCTCCAACCCTTGGGCTAAAAGCCAAAATTTTTAGCCCGGAAAATTTAGCTTTTAGCCCAGAAACATCTTTTCTGCTCCAACCCTTCTACTCTAAAATTTTAGCCAGGAATTATTAAAGAATGAAATTAGCCTAAATTTTTTTCTTAAATCAATTTTAAAAAAAAATAAATATGTAGATTATTGTAAATTAATTTTATGAACATTTTAATCTAAAAAAATTTAAATTCCGATAAACATTTCGCATTTAGCCCGGGGGGAAAGCTGGGGGGGTATTTCGCCCAGAAATAGCATTTGGCATTTAGCCTAAAATTTTAGCATGGGTTGGAGAGTGTTTGGGGGGGGTAATTTGGGGGGTAATTTGGGGGGTAAGTTGGCTTTTAGCCCAGGGTTGGAGATGGTCTAAAGTCAACTAACTTATTCCCATATGCTCTTGAACACCTTCAAACTTTATACTTTTTTCAACATTGAAAGAGAGATGTGTGGCAAATTCACAAAAAGTTATTCTGAGCATCACATGTAAAAGTTCACAAACATTTTTTAGACATATAATAACTTTAAAAATTAAATCATGGTTTCATCATTCATAATTTATATAACAAATAACAATACAAGTTATAATTGTTTGCGACGCATTTTTATATTCTGAAAACACTACATTATAACCTCATTATCAATAGAAGAAAAAACATTGCTCTAAATATAAACTATCATACTATCACTCAATCATTAATCTCTCATTCGGTTATGCAATAGACTTTCTTAATATTCATAACGGAAAATACTATCTCCTGAAGCAATAGCCACCTTTAGAACCAAAGCCAATGCAATTTGCAAATATACATGATTATATACTTTATTCCTCTTCTCAGCCCTTTTTTTTTTTTTTTTTTTTTTTTTTTGCAAAACTACCAATTCCTTTCACTTGAGAAAATTCGCTATTTGAATGCATATCAAGAATATAATGCCCAAGTTGATATTTAAAAAATAATAATAATAATAATAAGGGCAACTCCTCTTATCATGGAGCCAAGTTCCAGAAAACCTTCTTGTTGGAAATAAGTCAACAATCTATGATTTATTATATATGAGCATTGATGATTTTCAGTGATCTGAATGATATGCAGATGCATGTATTTATAGTGAGCATATGTCTGTTTGCAACAGACATGTTTTTAGGAGGCGACTGTTCAACGTAAAGGGCATGTTGCTCCATCTGTTTCTCAGATACGCTCTCAGACTTCATCTGAAAAGATGAGTCTTTTCATAAATAAAAAATAATTTAATTAAATTTGAAATTAATTAAAAATAATTAATTAAAGAATTTAATTTTCAGAGCCCCAAGGCCCATCTTTTGATAATTAATTATATATATTAATTATTAATTAATTATCAATTAATTATTACACCCCAAAGCCCAACCTCAAGGGTGAGCCCAATTTTAGTCTCCAAAGTCCATCACTCCAATTACTTTCTATAAAGGACAAAGCCTTATAAAGTGAGAAAATCTTGTGGTGGTGAGCAATGTGGGACAATGAAATTCCACTCAAAATTTCCAACAATTCTTACTTTTCTATGAGTGGATTGAACTATCAACTCCGGGCTTCGTTCTCCTTTTCTTTATTAAGCTATCCAAGTAAGTCTCAATCGGCCGAAATGAACTAGAGGACTTTGTGAGACCCCATTCATTTGCTATCTATCTCTCTGAATCCATTTCTGTTGCGAAGAGGAATGTTTAGATCTTTCAATCTTATGGCGGGTGCTCGGATTTTCTCATTTGAATAGAAAAGGAGTCAAGCTGTTGGATGACATGTATGAAGAGCAACTCCAACCACTAAAGGGACAACATCTATGTCATCCATGAAGATTCACCTGAGTTCAAAGGGTAGGCTGACCCCCCCCTCCCCTTAATGGATCCGCAAGTGAGAGATACCACTAACGTAACAACTAGTTAGTAAAACTATAAGGATTGATCATGAGTTGTATGTAAATCTAGTTGGAATGCAGGGGTATGCGATCCAACTTTTCAAAGAAAATATAAATACGCATATAAAAACCGAAACCCTAATACAGAAGAGAACAACCCAAGTAAATTCAACTAAAATAACTTCATTTATGTGCTACTTGTGCCTCCTACAACAAAATCTCTTTTACCTATCAGAAGGTATTCATGACTTGAGAACCAGAGTAGAAATTAAAAAAGAGATAAACATGTACGGAAAATGAGAACCTAGACACTAAAAAGTTGATGGATTCTCCATGCTCCCCTTCTTAATTAACTAGTCTAGTCTTCATCTCTTTGGCTTCTTAGCTTGTGTGAGAAACATAAAAATAAAAATTAATTAACAAATTAGGAGACTAATTAATTAATTAATACAACAAAGGGAAAGAGAGAAAGAGGGGCCAGAAAGTGTGTCCTATGGCCATGATGGAAAATCATCATATTTCCTTTTGTCTTTGAGCATTTGTGCTAGAATGTGGCCTTCTAACAAATCGACCCTGAAACAAAATAAGAAAACCAATATTCAGTCCCTGAAACAAAAAGAGTTTCTATGATGGGGAACAAGTACAAGTAAAATGAGGTTTTGTGTTGTAAACGTGAGCGTAGTGATATTAGTTAGAACGGAAACTCCACAAGTACAAATTTTTCTTTCCACAATTCAAATTAGGCTAAAATAGAATATATCACTTGTATTAAAATAAGCTTCGTTTTATTCTATCAAGATGATCAAATTTTTTTCAATCGAATTTCTATTTTTTGTTAATAAGATGTTGTTTACGTAGATCATTAGTTACTTCTCTAAGTAAGTTTTTACTAACATGCATATTATCAAAATATCCACAATCAGAATTTGGATTATCGATAGTATCAATTATACGAATAATGTCTTACACAAGTTCTCTTCAACATTCAAGGGTTTCATTTCGGTGCAATGTAGCATGAAATGCTACGAGTATTAGATGATATAGATTCATGGGACCACAATAAAAGCAATAATTTAAATCAATTTAGATCATCCAATGCTCGTAATATTACATGCTGGTATAATAGGATGCTATGTATTATGGAAATGCAGACATGGATTGCTCACAACTTGAACTAACTAATAATGAGAGAAAAAGATAGGGAGGGAAAAACAAAAAAAGGAAACATAAATACTAGTCATGAGAAATGTGTTGTAAAGCAAATCATCACAACCATCATTACATCTTTATTTATCTTTTATTTATGGGAATTGTTATTGGTACTCCAAAAATCTCATTCTACACTCCAAACTTTCTATATTTGGAAAGAAAAATACAATTGTGAGAAATGTAGAATGAGATTTTTGAAGCGCTAATAACATTTCCTTTATTTATTTCTTATTTAATTTGAAACAAAATTAATCAATTCGAGTGTCAAGTCTACTCTATTTTAGATAAATTAGTGTGTATCTTATCTTTTGTAGAAAAAAAAAAACGATGAAGAATGTTTTAGGAGAACAGAAGTACCTTCATTCTGGGTCGTTGATCGGCGTTGACTTTTCTAACTTGGTATCTGATCTTCTTAGAGAAGAGGCGAGTACGGCGTTTCTCCTTGTAGCGCAACACGCTAGCCTCCCTCAATCCTCCGACGTCTGAGAATAAATCAATCTGCGCTAGCCTGGCCTGCCCAAAACAAACCCAATTATCAACAAAATAATCATTTAGAGACAAAATGAGAAGGACACATCTGTCATTCTATCACATATTTTGTATTTTCGCAAAAGATTATAGACCCAGAAAATGACCAATGCCGCCTTCAATAAAATAATAAATATTATGACTCCAAAGGGAAGAAGATAATGAATTCTATGATTTCGACCCCAAAATGATACTATGAATAAAAAAATGTAATTAATCGTATATTGAATATTAAAGATATGCTTTGTTTTAGACTAATAAATACTTTGGCACTTACGGCAAAGCAATCGACTTGGCAAAATTACAAGTGATTTTTCCGTCATTCGAGCCTAAAATATTGTTAAGTCAGAGGAAAAAAAAAGCTTAAAATTTTTATAAGTTACTAATTATAGCTCCTAAGTTTCTATTTTTATATAAGTTAAGAAATGTAACGGATGTAAAAATATGATTAGTTACTAATATAGCATTACGTGGGGTGCGTAGAATAATTTAACCAACTTTACCACCTAAATTTTTAAGAGTGAAGATTTAAGGAACGTCAAAAACGGTAACCAAAACAAAAGTGGATTAATAAAAAACTGAGTTCATTTTATAAAGGACCCACTTTATTAGACTGACATAAAAAACAGAGGAGCAGATTTTTTTTTATTTTTTTATTTTTATTTTTTTTTAAGCTCCAGACTTTGAACAGGTTTAAGTTTTCCCGGAATTCGATTCCCCGGCAAGAGATGAGAAACGTACAGCGACATCATTCCCCGCCGCATCAGATCCCGGCATTTCCTCCGAAAACGGCGACGCTTTGTCCGGCCAGGCATTCAAAACGTCGTCGTAGTCCAACTTCAGCTTCAGCCCGGGCTCTTCCTCCGCCGGGGGCTTGGGAATCGGACTCGCCTCCTTCGGCGATTCCGCTGTGATTCTCGATTCCAAGACCGACAGTTTCTCCACCTTCTTCTTCTTCTTCTTCTTGGCTGTGGCCGCTGCCGGAGCCGGGGCGGAAGATGACAGAGATTTGTTGAATCTGGGCGAGATTTCAAGAACATCTACGGTGGGAAAACTCCACCAGTTCCCCTCGTCGACGTGCCTCAACGGCCTCACTCCTCCTCTTCTCGACCCGAACTCGAATTTCCCGCCAAATCCGAGCCCTATTGGGTACCCATAACAGGAATTCCAAGTCGAATTCGGTTTTGGATTCGAATTCTTCATTTGCCCACCTCCGCCATTGTTAGACTCCTCCTCCAAGTCCATGTTCACACTCATACTTCCCATGATGCTATCAATCCCCTCTTCAATTTCCTCGTCGAGAATCGACTCCGCATCGAAATCTTCCTCTTGGAAATTATACCCGTCACTCAACTCCATGGAATCGGAATTGCAATTCGGTGGGGACTCGAATTCCCCCGGACTCCGGCACGGCTTCTCGAACGAATTCAGGGACTTGGGCTCGAATCGGGAACTGGATTTTTCCTGGAGTTGGTGGTGGAGCAAAAACCCGGAGTTTTCGGCCTCGATGACTCTGAACGGCAGGAGTAACTCCGCGGATTGGTCGAAGAAGGAGTCGTGAGGTTTGGTGAATTTTCTGGGATTTGTGAAACTTTTGGAGGAGAAGATGTTGGGGTACGCTGTAGAGAGCAATGCGGCGGCTTCATTGTATGTTTGGTTGGGCCGTTTTCGGGGGGTACGAGGTTTTCGTGTCGAGATTGCGAGGCCGGAGTTGCTGGATTCCGAGAGAGTTGAGGAGGGAGAAGAGGTGGAGGTGAAGGTTGATGTGGACGGCGATTTAACTATGTCAAGCTCGAAGGCATAGGTTCTTCCGCCGCCGCTTAGGCACGAAGACATTTTGATGATTCCGAGGAACAACAGGCAAAGACAGAGAATTTAGAAACAAAAAATTCAGATTCTTCAGCTGAAGAACACACAAAACAGAGGAGATGAAGTCATGGAATTGTTGAATTCAAGTTGTTTGGAGGACTAAAATCTAAAAAGCCAAAATCTTTACTCAAAAGGTACAAAACCCTAAACCCTAAAAGTAGAGGAAAGAAAAGGAATTGGGTTTGAAATGAAAAGTGGGAAAGGGCCAAGCAGCTTTCGTGTGATTAAAATAGAAAGAACCACTGAGAAATGGGTTTTTTCTGGAATTGCAACATTGGAGCAAGGGAATTAAAATTTGATGGGACACATGTTGAAAGGTTTTTTAAAAAAAAAACCCCAATAACTCTTCTATTTTCTCTTAAAAAACCAGAGTATCCCAAAACCCTAGAGAGAAAAGAAAACCCAGGTGACTGAAACTGTATCGAAGGGAATCAGTAAATTGGGTATTGGCTGATGCAGAAAAAGGAATTTATATATCCCAGAAAGGAAAGTTACCCAATAAAGAAAATCGAAGACTCTGTATATACTGTGAAAATTCAGCACCAAAAGAGGGGAGAGAGAGAGAGAGAGAGAGAGAGAGAGAGAGAGGGAGAGAGGGAGAGGGAGAGAGATGGGGAGAGACAGAGGAGGTGGATTTTTTGCAGAATAGGTCACGGGGCGAACCAAATAAAAGGGTGTAAAGAACCGTTGGGAAGCCTGTAAATATACCACAAGCATATGAAGAGACGCTGATTCTCTGTCTCTCTCTCTCTCTCTCTCTCTCTACAGACCAGAGGCAGAGGGCACTGGGAGACTGGGAAGTGCCTATGTATGAGTGATGGAGATGAGACAGGGGAAGAGACAATGCTCAGTTTCAGCAGTTCTGGCTGTGGGACCTTTTTTCTTTTTTTTTCTGCCTTTTCTTTCTCTAATTTTCAAAATATCTTTTTACCATTTCAATCATTTTATCTTGTATCTCAGAAAAAAAAAACATATATATAAAGTTGTATTTTATTATAGTAATGAAAAGAGTTGTTACTCTTGCATCATAACGTAAGTTCGAATCTAGTTGAATTTTTAATCTAATATCTAATTTAAGAAATCCATCATCTGACAAAATATCAAAAAAAGAAATCATTTTATTTTGCTCACCTTCTGCTCTTGCATTTTTTGCATTTTGCCCTCTTTCATGTTAGGAAATCATTTTTATTTTTTTGAGTAAACAGGAGGATACCTCTTTGTTGCCCTTTCACATCAATTAAATTCACACTAATTTTTGGGTTAATAAAATTCCCAATTGTCACAAGTTCTATACATGATTAAATAATAATAGAGCAACAACAACCCAATTATTGAGAACAACTTAAAAAGATTTTGTCAAGCTGATTAAAACAAAGAAAAAAAGGTATCCACAAATAGCATAAAATACCAAAATGACTGTTAACTACTTAATATAAGTCCGTTTTAAAATTACTTTTGAGAAAAGAAACGGTACTAGAAATTGTTTTCATTTCTTGTTTTTTTATTTTCATGGTATATACCATTCCATTTACATTTCTACCATATTCTCCCACAACCCTTCTTCTATCCTTCTTCTATCCTCATTTCTTCCTTATATATATATATATATATATATATATATATATATACACACACATATATATTAGTTGTACTATTATAAAAGGAAATGAGAGATTTCAAAACTATTACAATAATTTAGAGAGGATGGAGTTTCGAACCCGGGACGCATAGGTAGAAACCCAATACTCTATCCACTAGAATATTAGACTACAAACAATTTCTTATATTTCCTCTTTATCCTAACCAAAAATTAAAAACTACAAATGAAAGATGGTTTTTTTTCAAAGAAATGGTTTTTCTTTTTCCAAATTAAAATGGCTTATAATGTCTCATTGTGATTATGATTGTAACCCATAGAGAAAAAAGATAAAGACATAGATCAAAATTGAAGTATGGTTACTTAGCTTGTGTAAGTATAACTCAAGAGGAGGGACCTGATAAACACATTTTTTTTCTTCTACACACTTGTATTCAATTATGTTCATTGTTTTTGTTTGATTTATTTACTAATAACAAAAAACAAAAAGAAAAAAAACGTGTAAGATGTTTGAAATTCATGTAAAAACAGCTCCGTAACTCAAGTGACATGAAATAAACAAGATATTGGTTTTAAGCTCGAATTATTCACGTAAACAAATAATAAAAGTGGCATGTATTTAAGAAAATATGAAAATAACAATGAGATAACACTAGAATATTGTGGTGAAAAATATTGGCGATCCAGATATTCTCAAATCTCATCCAATCTTAGCCATGGGACAATCATGGATGGATGTCTTGTTTGGATGATTCTTAGTATGCCACCCATACCACCTGCAAAAGTGACTTGAGATTTTATGGAAAACCCCTTTTCTTATCTGCTGACGTGTAGACTACTTATTGGGCGGTCGAGATTTCTAGGGCTGACTGGACTGCGTTTTTAGGGTTTGGATGACAGTCACGTGTATCAAAAACTAAGGTGGGTTTCTGGATTTCTCGCAATGATTTGAACCTTTTTGTTGTTTGGTGACTTTTGCCAATTTCAGTGTGCGGTCGATGAGAATCCTACGTTGAGCTTATTAGGTTCAATAACTTAAAGATTACAATATCAAATTGTTATGGCTTTTGCACAATCTTGTGACCCACATCCCATTATTCCTTGTGTTCCAATTATAATTAACCAAATCACACAAAATTTGTACCATAGAACAAGATAGATAATCACCCACTAGTCTCCCTCAATCAGCCAATAGACTTGTGGTGTGTCAAGGACAGATTGTAACGAGTGAAACAAAACTGAGAGCGAGATTGTATTTGTGTACTTCATTAAAACGTGTCCGACTTCATTCTCACTACATTCATGATATATAAGATAGTACTAAATATAATCTCTTTAATGTTCGAAAGAAAGTTGAGTTTTTCTTCTTATTAAGTGGTCAAAATGATGGTTTCTTTTATGGTATTGATTAAGTTTCTCATGTTACCAAATTAATTTGTTTACAGTTTGTTTTGTCCTCAGACTATTTTTAATTGACAATAATTAAATGTAATTAATTTTGAATTTGAACTTTACCATATGTTTAGATGAGGAACTTTCAAGGTAACACTTGAATTTTAAAGTAATTGTTTTTTTTTTCAAATTCACTACAAATTATAAATGTATTTAAATTTGACTCAATCTCATTCTAATGCACAATGAGTCATATATAACTTCGTGCTATATGGAAAGTCATAAGGGTCACTACAAATTATAAATGTATTTAAATTTGACTCAATCTCATTCTATTGCACAATGAAATGAGTCATATATAACTTCGTGCTATATGGAAAGCCATAATTGAACTTAGTTATAACTCTAGACTACTCTAAAATTGACTTCGTTCCTCTCTAATCCATAAGGGTAAGAGTTACAAGGCAATTTTAACTCATATATTATATCCTATTTCATGCACCATCGTATTCAAACCAAATCTTCACTACTACGAAATCATTTATTAGTGTCACTATGATAACCGACAAGAAACATATATTACTGTCAGATATTAAGCAAAATCCGACATAAAATGGATGCAATGACGGATATAATAAGCTATAGAATTGCCAGCGTCAGGAAATGAATTTTTCGACAGAAAATACTCTAAAACCGATAGAAATTGTGTCAGATATAACCGACAGAGAATATATTAATAATGAATAAATAAGAGCATTCTCTATCGGATAAAACCGACAGAAAATATATAAAAGCGACATAACTTGTGTCGGCTATAACCGACAGGGAATATATTAATAATGAATAAGTAAGAGCATTCTCTGTCTGTTAAAACTGACAGCAAATATATTAATAATAATAAAAAATATAAAAAGGACATGAGAGCATTCTCCATACTCCTTCTCGTTGAGCATTCTTCTCTCATTCTGCTCGAAATGACCCAACAATCATCGAAACAATAGGTATGAAGTGAAGCGAAAGTTCGGATTAGAATATGCAGCTAATGAGCAAACCAGATTGGGCAACATGCTTGAACCCCCCCCCCCACGCACGATGGAATTTGAAGCTCGAATTCAAAAGATCCAAAACCCAACTCCATCCATCCCAGAAAAACAGAAGAGAAAACCCACATCTTCCATAAATTGAAGAACGAAGAAAAGCATGGAGATCCCAAATCACACACAACATTCAAACATCAAACACTTGTTGCGAGTTATACATTAGTTAAAATGTAAATAGTAGTTTATTGTCCCACATTGGTGAAGTGCATATGTAATACCAATTGTAACTCCTATATATACTCCACTTTGGAGATTAATGAATTAATAAGAAATTCCCAAATATTATCATATATTTTTGGTATTTACCATGTTTAGTTTAATATTGGTATTTACCATGTTTAGTTCAATATGGTATCAGAGCAGTTCGCTCTTGGTGACCTGTGTGCTTTAAATTTTGTGCCCACATTTTTCGTGATTTCCTCCGTGTGAAAAAAAAAAAAAAAGTGTCGTGCTACAGCGCCGTGAACAGTGGTCTTCTACAGTGCGTGAACAGTGATTGCTACAATGCCGTGAATAGTATTTGCTACAGCCGTGAACAGTGATTGCTACAGTCTCTGGTAAATTGTTTTCATTCCGCTGCGTATCTTTTGTGCCTTTATTGTTCGTGATTTTGTTCAATGGCTCAATATAATCATAGTGTTGTTATGCATCTTGGTGAAACAAATAAATGGATAATTGATACTGGGGCCACTGATCATGTGACGAGTGACCCTGGAGTGTTTGATGAGTTATGTGATTATGTTCGTGATCCGTATATTACTAGTGCAAATGGAGCACTTTCCCCTGTGAAGGGTGAAGGCACTATCTCTTTGACTCCAACCTTATCACTGGTCCGTGCTTTACTTGTTCCTGATGTTAAGTGCAATCTTTTGTCGGTAGGAAAACTTCTTGATACTTTATATTGTTCTGCTCACTTCTATCCTACGTATTGTTATTTTCAAGATATTCAAACTCAGAAGATAATTGGTTATGGTAAAAGGATAGGGGGTTTGTACATCTTGACTATGGAGGATACTGTTGTTTTCGGTTCAAATAATCATCAAGTTTTAAGTGCTAAAGTGGATAACAGACATCAAATTTGGTTGTGGCATCGACGATTGGGACATCCATCATTCAGTTATATGAAGCATCTATTTCCTTCTTTGTTTCGCACTTGTAGTGATTCAGAGTTCAAGTGTGAAACATGTGTCATGGCTAAGAGTCATCGTGCTTCCTTTCCTGTAAGTGATTCTAAAGCTACTTTACCATTTGATTTGATACATTCTGATGTGTGGGGTCCTGCAAAAGTTACTTCTAATGGATTCCGTTGGTTTGTTACTTTTATTGATGATTGTACTCGGGTAACTTGGGTGTTCTTGATGAAAAATAAGAGTGATGTTCCGTTACTTCTTCAAGAATTTTGTACAATGGTATCTACTCAGTTTCAGACCAAAGTTAAGGTCTTCAGGTCTGATAACGGAGGAGAATATGTGAATCACACTTTGGCATGTTTTTTCCGTGATCATGGTATTATTCACCAGACGACTATTCCGTTTACACCCCAACAAAATGGTGTGTCCGAACGGAAGAATCGTCAAATAATGGAGGTTGCTCGCTCCTTGATGTTAGATAAATGTGTTCCTAATCATTTGTGGGGTCATGCTGTTTTGGCTGCTGTGTATTTGATCAATCGTGTTCCAAGTCGGGTTCTTGATTTTCAGACACCGTTTGATGTGCTACAAAAACATGTTTCTCTTGTTTCTGTCTCAAAACTTCCTCCGAAAGTGTTTGGGTGTATTGCGTATGTGCATGTCTACTCTCATCAGCGGAGTAAACTTGATGCATGTGCTCTCCGGTGTGTCTTTATTGGGTATGCTAACAATAAAAAAGGCTATAAGTGTTATCATCATCCGACTCAAAAAACTTATATTACCATGGATGTCACCTTCCATGAAGAAGTTTCGTATTTTGTGAAGCCCTCTTCCGACTCTCCACTTCAGGGGGAGAGGGGGAGTGAAGTGCAGATTCGAAGAGATGATATGGATGATGTGTTACAGACAGAGTTGGGAACAGAACCTATTATTTTGCGTGATACTAATCAGTCGGCTACAGATGATGATCGGTTGCCTGCTGCTGATATATCTGATGAATTACCTTCTGATGATCGGTTGCCTGCTGCTGATATGTATAACGAGTTGCCTGATGATGGTTCGTCCAGTGATGATTCTTCTAACTGTTTGGTACAAGATGGTGGCATACATGAGGTAAATTCTGACGATTCTTCTACTTATCAGTTGCCTCCACGAGCTAATCGTGGAAAATCTAAAGTACAATATGAGCCTGATATGCATGCCAAAGCCAAATATCCTATCAACAATTATGTGTCCTCTCATCGTTTGTCCCAAGCATATGCATCTTACATATGTCAGTTATCTAGTGTATCAATTCCTACAAAATTGCAAGATGCTTTGTCTGACCCTAAGTGGGTTAATGCTATGAAAGTTGAGATGGAAGCTTTGGAAAAGAATTCTACTTGGGATTTGGTTCCGTTACCAAACGGGAAGAAAGCCGTTGGATGTAGATGGGTGTTTACTATTAAGCACAAAGCAGATGGTTCTATTGATCGGTATAAAGCCAGATTAGTTGCTAAGGGTTATACTCAAACCTATGGGGTGGACTATCAGGAGACCTTTGCTCCTGTTGCCAAACTTAATACTGTGCGTGTTCTTCTGTCCTTGGCAGCAAACCAGGATTGGCCTCTGTTGCAGTTTGATGTTAAGAATGCTTTCCTTCATGGTGATCTTAAGGAGGAAGTGTATATGGATCTCCTACCTGGTATTGGAACATCTCCTGGAAAAGGTATTGTATGCAGGTTACGAAAGGCCTTATATGGTTTGAAACAATCTCCTAAAGCATGGTTTGGGAGGTTTACAAGTTCAATGAAGAAGTTTAGGTATATCCAGAGTCATTCAGATCATACTTTGTTTCTAAAGCGACAAAATGGTAAGCTAACTGCATTGATTATTTATGTTGATGACATGATAGTGACTGGTGATGATCAAAAGGAGATACAACACCTTCAAAAGTACCTAGCTACTGAGTTTGAGATGAAAGAATTGGGTGAATTGAAGTATTTTCTTGGAATCGAGGTTGCACGATCCAAGCATGGTATTTTTCTATCTCAAAGGAAGTATGTTCTTGATTTGTTAGCTGAAACAGGTATGTTAGATTGCAAACCTGTTGATACTCCTATTGAGCAGAATCATCGTCTGGGCTTATTTCCAGATCAAGTTCCAACTCATAAGAAACGGTATCAGAGGCTTGTGGGGAGATTAATTTATTTGTCTCACACTCGCCCTGACATTGCTTATGCAGTTAGTGTGGTAAGTCAGTTTATGCACTCACCTAGTGAAGCTCATATGGATGCAGTAACTCGTATTTTGAGGTACTTGAAGATGGCTCCTGGCAGAGGCCTGGTTTTCTCTAAGAATGATCATTTGAATGTCGAAGGGTATACAGATGCAGATTGGGCTGGTTCTATCACTGATCGGCGATCTACATCTGGATACTTTATGTTTGTGGGTGGTAATTTAGTTACTTGGAGAAGCAAGAAACAAAAAGTGGTGGCTAGGTCAAGTGCAGAAGCTGAGTTTCGTGGTATGTCTCATGGTGTATGTGAGTTGTTGTGGTTGAAAAAATTGTTGAGAGATCTTGGGTTTAAACACAAAGGTGCTATGAAACTTCATTGTGATAACAAGGCTGCTATTGAGATTGCTCATAATCCAGTGCAACATGATCGAACAAAACATGTGGAGATTGATCGACATTTGATTAAGGAAAAATTGGATGCTGGAATTATTATGTTTCCGTTTGGGAGATCTGAAGATCAACTGGCTGATGTTCTTACTAAGGCTGTGTCTAATAGTGCGTTTTCCGACTCGCTTGACAAGTTGGGCATGCGTGACATCTTTGCACCAACTTGAGGGGGAGTGTTGCGAGTTATACATTAGTTAAAATGTAAATAGTAGTTTATTGTCCCACATTGGTGAAGTGCATATGTAATACCAATTGTAACTCCTATATATACTCCACTTTGGAGATTAATGAATTAATAAGAAATTCCTAAATATTATCATATATTTTTGGTATTTACCATGTTTAGTTTAATATTGGTATTTACCCTGTTTAGTTCAATAACACTTACACAATCAACAGAAACAACCACCATAAATAGAAGAACGAGAAAAGCAATGAAGAAAAAAGAGAGGCTCACTCGTCTTTCTCTTCGGTGTTTTGTAAGGGGCTTCGATCTGACTCTGAGGAGCAAAAGGAAGGAGAAAGAACAGATGAAGCAACGACATAGAGAATCAGAGAAAGCAAAAATCCAAAAACCATGTAACGGGGAATAAGAAATGTGCGTGTACGGTGTTTGTATGCGGTGGGTTGGACGAATTTGGAGTTGGAAGAAATAAGGCGTACCCTCTTCGTCTTGGGGCATTTCGTGGCTGTTTTCTTGGTAGTTATGCAGAGGATCATCTTCTATGGCCTTGTGGGTGCGCTTCTATGCCGGCATTGTTCTGGTTTTTCTCTTATTTGTAAATTAAAAGGAGAAGGGAGAATGCTCAACGAAAAATATAAAAAGGAGAAGGAAATGAGGAGAGGAGAAAAGGGGGAAGGAAGGGGGAAGGAAGGGGGAGGGGAGAAGGCACCGGCGCAAGGAAGAGATTGAGGGGTTTTATTTTGGAAAATTATGATTACTGTCGGTTAAAACCGACATAAACATTTTTTAAAATAAAAACCGACAAAAAATTTTCATTACGGTCGGTTATAATTGACAGAAAAAAATGGCGGCAAAAATCCCCCAAAATTCCCTTCCAAAATTTTAAATTCCCTCCCAAAATTTTAAATTTCCCCCTAAAATTTTGCTATGATTTAAAAAAATAAAAAAAATAATTGTTTGGTTTAATAAATAAATAAATAATATGTATCTAAATAGTGTTGATGACACACCCCAACAGAAGCCAAGGCATGCTGGCCGTCACGTGAGAGTGACGTAGCCATGTGCACAGTGCGGAAGCGGTAAAGATAGCAAATATACGAATAATTAAAAACCAAATTACTAGGGTGCACTACTAAACGAAAGTGATAGGAGTTAGTTACAACAGTGAACACTCATAATCAGAGCATAATAAGTCTAGGTGCGTACTAGTAGGACAAGTACTAGTTACACAGTACCAGGAATGTCCTACTATTATTCAAATAGGTTATAACTGCCGACGATCCCGAGCCACCAACAGCAACTTACTTAGAACCTGGAGGGGCGCAAAACAGAAAACATGAGTGGGCAAAAACAAATGTTTTACAAAACCATTTCATTTATCAACATACTAACCCCTCACTGTAAAACATGTAAGATTTTCCCAGAATTAAGATATAAGCATATACATATATGTGTGTGTGTGTGTGTGTGTATATATATATATAGATACATATTAATTCAATTCATGCTTCACACAATCATATTCATATGTATGCTATGCCAAAATATAACAAAGTAAACAATTCAGGTAAGAATAATTTCATAGAAATGTGATATGCCAACCGGAACTCCTGAGGTAGTTTGTACGGCTGAATTCATAGCTCAAACTCAATCTAGCCGGAGTCACTACAATGAACTATATGGCAATATACTACACATAAGTCGGAACCACTGAAAAGGGTCTGTACGACAAGATTGGGTGAAATATAATTATGCTCAACTATATTCTCTCATAATAGTCGGGTGATAGTTCGCTAGTCACCTATGAGTCGGAACCATGAATAAGGTCTGTACGACAAGACTGTGCATTTAAATTGGATCCAATATGAGCATATAGTGCAGGAGGTGACATAAATAAACAGGCCTGTGTTTCACTTCTCTGGCTAATTCATAATCACCATAGGTGCAACTTTATGAGCTCAACATTACTTAATCGTATATCACATATCACATATCACATATCATGTATCACATCATCGATGACTCACACAACCAAACATAACTTACCTGAACTCACCTGTGCCTCCACATCACCACATTCATATATATATGCAACCATGCAATGCATATTCAAAATACAGAAGCATTTGGCATATTATTTCTAGGCATACTTTCCTTAAAAATGCATTTCTGGAAAATATATCAAGTATATAAATATATACTGAAAACAAAAGCCCATTCACTGATAAGTTGAAGGGTCGTAGCCCCCGAGTCGCCCGTGGATACACTCGTCCTCGGGATAAGCCTCACCTATATGCGAATTAACTATAAAAACGTTATTTTAAAACACATATACAAAACTAGCTAATAACTTCTCATACATTGCTCAATTTTGGTATTTAAATATACCAAAGTGACCTACACAACCTCACGAACATTGTGAATTTTTTAGATAAATTTTTAGGTGGCTTAAGCGCCCCCATCCGCTGGGGAGGGCACAGCCTCACGCGTTCAACACACGCATCATCTTCAACCTCCAGACGCCGAAACTGTTCACCGGCGCCGGATTCTGGGCAGACCTTCAAACTCACTATTCTCCTTCGTTTCTCAACCATTTTTCATGCAATTGGTACCAAAATGAAGCTAGGGACATCTACAATCACGTTATACTACTTTTAAGCCTTGAATTCCACTAGAATCTACCTGAGGAAGCTCGATAATCCGGTCGACTTGAAAAGCTTCGATCTCGACCTTCCGACGTCCAAACTCTTCCAACGAACTACCCCAGGGCTCGTGAAGACCTCCTTAAGCCTTCTATGAGCATATAATTCCCTGAAAATCGAAGAATAAAAGTTGCATGAACAGTGCATGGAATCGGACTTTGTGGTTCTACGTGAAATCGAAGGTAACCTTACCTATTTTTGGTACCTTTGAACTCACGAGGACTTTAGGAACACAATGGTACCATTTTCAACCTCGATCTGCAAGGTTTGGGGTGTTCTTGCCCTTGTTTGTATGTAAGAAGGAAGAGAGAGAGAGTGAGAGTCCGAGAGAGGTGAGAGGACACGGGGGAGAGGAGAGAGGAGAGAGTGAGAGTGTGTGTGGCCTAGGATTGGTCAACCACCAAAAGAAAACATAAATTAATCCTAATTGGTTCCAAACAATTAGGATTTAAGTATATTAACCCAAAGCTACCCTTAAACCACATTACACAACTAACGTTCAAGGGTATTTTCATCAATTCATGTCGTCGATAAATATATATTTGCGACAGGCTGTGACAATCTCCCCACCTTATAAAATTTTGTCCTCGAAATTACATACAACCACGACATCCACTAATAATCATAAAACAATCGTGGATACATCTCTCTCATCCGATCCTCTGTCTCCCAAGTAGCTTCTTCCACTGAATGATTTCTCCATAATACTTTTACCAAACGAACTGTCTTGTTCCTCAGTTCTTTATCCTTCCAATCTAACAGAGTCATTGGTTCCTCATCATAAGTCAAGTCCGAATTGATTTCCAAAGGTTGAGGAGGAATTACATGTGAAGGGTCTGAAACTTAATGTCGAAGCATCGAAACATGAAATACATCGTGTACCTTGGATAACTCTGGAGGCAACTCAAGCTTGTAAGCAACCTCACTGACTCGCTCGGTGATCATATATGGTCCAATGTACCTAGGACTCAATTTTCCTTTCTTTCCAAATCGTACAACACCCTTCCAAGGTGATAGCTTTAGAAATACCTAATCACCTACATTATACTTCCGATCAGTGGCGTGCTTGTCTGCTAAGCTCTTTTGTCGATCTTGGGCCGCTTTCAGGTTAGACTTAATTACCTGAACATTTTGAGTAGTCACATCCATAATCTCAGGGCCCACTAAAACTCTTTCGCCAACCTCTGACCAACATATAGGCGTACGACAAGATTTCCCATAAAGTGCCTCAAATGGTGCCATACCAATGCTCGAATGATAACTGTTGTTGTAGGCGAACTCCATCAGATCCAAACAATCATGCCAACTATTCCCAAACTGCAGCACCAAAGATCTTAACATATCCTCTAATGTCTGAATGGTCCTCTCAGATTGTCCATCTGTTTGAGGATGATATGCCATACTATAAAGCAATCTCGTACCAAGAGTTTCCTGGAATGCTATCCAGAACTTAGAAGTAAATCTGGGATCCCAATCCAAGATAATATTAATTGGCACACCATGGAACTTCATAATCTGCGATATAAATAACTTAGCTAATCGGCTTAACGAATACTTCTCCCTTACGGGAAAAAAATGCGCTGACTTCGTAAGCCGATCAACTACCACCCAAATGCCGTCATAACCATTCTGTGCGAGGAAGCTTGTACACAAAATCCATAGTAATATTTTCCCATTTCCACTGTGGGACGGGAAGTGGCTACATCAACCCAAACGGTTTCTTTCTTTCAGCTTTAACCTGTTAACAAATGGCACACCTGCTCACATATTCGGCAATTTCTCTTTTCATATCTGGCCAATAGTAAAATGTTCTAATGGTATGATACATCTTAGTGCCTCCTGGATGCATCGCATATGCCGAAATATGTGCTTCATCCAAAATTTCTTTCTTTAATTCTGCATTATTCGGCACATACATCCTACTTCCTGCATAAGCATGCCATCGATTTCTCGAATCTCAAAATATTTCTTTTTACCTTGGTTCCTTGCTTGAATTATTTCATGGGTCTCCTCATCAATCATCTGAGCCTCAAGCACACGATCAATTAAAACTGGCCTAACTGGGAAATTAGCAAGCAAGGCTTCTCCTCGATCTTCCACTCCTAGCTCCACTCCAGTGGACCTCAAATCTACTAGAAAAGGAACATGACAATCATAGATGGCACTAAGTCTGGTTGGAGTCTTTCTACTAAGTGCGTCCGCCACTGCATTTGCACAACCAGGATGGTACTCAATCGTGCAATCATAGTCACTAAGTAACTCAATCCATCTCCGCTGACGAGGATTAAGATCTCTCTGAGTAAATAGATACTGAAGACTCTTATGATCTGTGAAGATCTTATATTTCTCACCATAAAGATAATGTCTCTAAATCTTCAAGGTAAAGATGATAGCTGCTAACTCCAAATCATGCGTAGGGTAATTCTTCATATGAGGGTTCAACTGTCTCGAAGCATAAGCAATTACCCTACCATGTTGCATCAATACACAACCCAAACCATTTAGAGAAGCATCACTATAAACCTCATAATTACAGCTATCATCTGGAAGTGCTAGAACCGGAGCACGAGTGAGATAGTACTTCAACTGCTGAAAACTTTGCTCACATCTATTATCCCATTCAAATTTAACATCCTTTCGAGTCAACCTCGTTAGTGGCAGAGCAATCATTGAAAAATCCTTAACAAACCATCTATAGTAGTCTGCTAAGCCAAGAAAACTCCGTACCTCGGTGACGGTTCGAGGTTGCTCCCAATTCTCCACAGCTGCCACTTTTTGAGAATCCACTTGAATGCCTTGAGCAGAAACGACATGTCCCAAGAATGCCACTTGATTCAACCAAAATTCACATTTGCTAAACTTAGCATATAGTTGGTGTTCCCTCAAACTGCTCAACACCAACTTCAGATGTCTAGCATGCTCAGCCTTAGACTTAGAGTATACCAAGATATCGTCAATGAAGACAATAACAAACCTGTCCAAATATGGCTGGAATACTCGATTAATCAATCCATAAAAGCTGCAGGTGCATTACTTAGCGCGAATGGCCTCACAAGAAACTCATAATGACCATATCGAGTCCTGAATGCGGTTTTAGGGACATCTTCATTTTTAATCTTCAGCTGGTAGTATCTCGACCTCAAGTCAATCTTAGAAAATACGCAGGCACCTTTGAGTTGATCAAATAAATCATCTATACGAGGCAATGGATAAAGGTTCTTAACGGTTACCCGATTCAGTTGCCTATAATCAATGCACAGCCTCAAAGTTCCATCTTTTTTCCTCACAAATAAAACCGGAGCTCTCCAAGGTGAAGTACTAGGCTGAATAAAACCTTTATCCACTAACTCTTGCAACTGCACTTTCAATTCTCTTAATTCAGCAGGAGCCATTATGTAAGGAGTCAAGGATATAGGATTCGTACCTGGAAGCAGATCAATAACAAACTCCAACTCTCTATCTAGCGGCAACCCAGGCAGATCCTCAGGGAATACATCTGACCACACGAACATCCTCCACACTACTAGGAGTATCATCATTCAACACTACATGAGCCAAATATCCCTGACAACCTTTCAACAACAATCTCTTTGCTTTCATGGATGAAATAATACCATGCCTCACCCCACTAGGCTCTCCTACAAATGTAACTTTAGGTAATCCAGGACAATGAAACGTGACTGTCTTCCCATAACAATCTATCTTGGCACGATTATAGGGCAACCAATCAATGCCCAAAATCACATCAAAATCCATAATATCCAATGACATAAGATTAGCCGGCATAATAATACCCTCTACTATCACTGGACATCCTGAATATGAAGGGAAAATTATGAGTTTTCACATATAGGGATTTCAAAATGACTATCATGCATATACAAATCAAATTTAATATACGAAAGTAGCAGAATCATTTATAACAAATTATCAAAGCTATAGTCATGCAAATCCCCTTCAAGGTTCATAGGTTTATATATAATGCATCAAAACAATTTATAGAGAAGAACAAAGTGAAGGTTTAGTCTTATACCTTTTGATCTAGACTTGAGACCAAGGATGGACCACCTTCAAGCCCTTTGTTCCTTGAACTCCTTGAGCTTAGCTTCCCTCCTTGCCTCCTCCACTTTGATAGTATGAGTGCTCCTAGGTTCTCTTCAAGTTTCCAAAGTAGGAAACCTCTAAAGATCCTCACCTGCTAGTGTAGTGAGAAGGATGAAGGAATAAACAAAAGGGTGAAAGATGTGTTAGTAAAAACACCCCTAAGGTGGCCGGCCTTTGTAGTGTTAGAGAGCTATTTTTCTTTTGCCTCTTTGTTGTTTTAACACTTTAAAAACCCTAATGAACAATATCTCTATAAAGTTCCTTATATAGACAAAAAGAAACCTAGTCAACCACTTGACTAAATATCTATCCCTTTCCACTTAAAGTGGCCGGCCTCTTGTGTTGGATTTGGGCTTTGGGCTTTTATATATTTCAAGTCATCCAATGCTTGAATAAAAGCCCAATGGGTTTAGGCCCAATGGGCCCAATTAAACCCGAACGTTTCTTTAAGCCCAAAACGATCTTTATCGCTTTTATGATTTCTTTAGACTTTCTAAATTAATCACAACACTTAATTAATCCAATTAATTATTTCCATCATCCATTAGATACTCACTACAATAGTGTATTGGTGAACAATCTTTTAGGTTCTAATTAGCAAGACAGTGAGGTGATTGACATCAATCCAATTGATTATATTTAATTCAATCACTTAGTGAATTAAAACTTCATTTTAATTCACCTTTCTTCTTTGACTACTACATTTAATCATCTAGAAGAACTCACAAGCTATAAGTGACATCTAACCATATGTCATAGCTACCTAAGCTAATGTAGAAGTTTATTCGGATAACCTATTCAGTTGGAATTACAATGTAATTCGATCATTCTCTAAAACAATACTCTCAATCACATCATTAGGGTATGGATATATTATGTCAAACCCCTAATGTGATTATTCCTTCTTATATGATTCAATTGAGTCGTATAGGAACGCTTTCCTTTATTACGCTCGATACTTCGGCCGAAGATTCCCGAATCATATCTTAGAGTATTCTTCCTCTCTTATCAAGGATTAGAGATTCCTTGTTGCGCATACACTTGCCTTCATGACTAAGTGGCTTAACCCCAACTATGCCGTTGACATTCTGATAGAGTGACTTTTGACATAATCAAAGATCAAGTACTTAACCACAAGACAACGACGATGCCTCAGGTCAAAGGACTACTTACATTATTCCAACCATTAGAGTTATTTGCTTGACATGTGAGTAGACCTCCATGCAAGTACTCTCGTTCAATTGTGTTCAGTGAACTCATTCCCTTAATGAGCACCTACATACTTGTCTTAGTGTCACAACACGAATGGGATGAGACTTTCCATCCTTCCAATTGAAGGGGACACAGTATGTACCGGTCTACGTATTGTCAGTATCCCTCCGACAATCCAATGACCAGGAACCTTTTTGGACATTTGGTTATGTGAAGAAGGTCTCTGTAGTCTAACATCATTAGATTACTTCTTCAATCGATCCATTGTCCATGGATACACTATTTAGGACATATATCGTTTATTGAAATAGTCCTAATTAGTATCTTTGCCATTTGATGTATAAGAGTCATCCATACATCGATTCAATTGTCCTGAAAGGTTTCTTCCAAAGATTGACTTTCAGGGCATATTTCCAACAATCTCCCACTTGCACTAAAGTCAATCACTAGTGTATCTTATACATCTTGTTGAGAGAGTTTATGCTCGTAAGTTAACTTGGTTATGTATTAATCCCTTTTATTATTCAAAAGGGATTTACTTATCAAATGTTTCCAAAACATTTGATGATGTCTCTTTATTGTGTTCGAATACTTTGATGGGACCTTGATTCCATGGCTTGAGCTATCGCCCCATTACGTCGTAGTATCCTACTAACGACCTTATGGTTTGGATTCAATCATTGGTTCTATAAGAACCCCTTCCATTCAAAACACCTTTTGAAACAGTTTCTAAAACTATATATCGACATATATTTCGTTTGTATACTTTATACAAACTTTGCTCCAACCTTGAGACCATTGTAGTACAATACTAACAATTCATTCATGTGATTAGTACTTCATCCATTATGAAGTTCCATTTGTTAAAATGGCTTATTTTTCACTTTGGTTAACAACCTAAGTGAATGCACGCTTCCAGAGTCCCACTCTGATGTTTCTTTCTTAAAGGCAATAATACTCTATCAGTTGCTTTGGTTCTGATCCTGGGATATAGTAATATCTTAAAGTGACAAACTCAGTGGTTTCTTCACCTTTGGATATCTACTTCACAAGTCAATACATGTGTCCCTTTTGTGATTTTATGACACATTCATTATAAGGGTTATGAAAGTGATTTCCTATCACATAGGAAAATGCTTTCTTAAATCTACAACATTTGAGATTTAATTCCCATATAACATTATTGAGATAGCCTTGCTATATCAATAAGTCCAATTTCAAGTCTATACTTTAAAATTGACCGTGTCATGTTTTGTCATTTCTCAAGTAACATCCATGTTTTATCAAGTCTATCAAATAGACTTTATTCACATCTTGTTGCTCAAATTATGACATCACTCCCACTGGCCTTGTTGTAACTTAGCATTTATTCAAAAATAACAATTATATTTTTCTTGATTTGAATGCATATTGCTCCCACTAATTTAAATGAATCATACACAAAAGAATTCCTTCTCAAGTAATTCCATTTGATATGTGTGACTTGTTTCATTAAGTCTATTCATTTAAATTATATGGTGTCATACACCATACTTCAAGTTTTAGTCATACTAAGACCTTTTAATGTAGTCATATAAGAATTATCCAAGTCTTTAGTGAAGCATGGCTCTTTCTAAGGATATAGAAACTCAACCATTCCTTCTAGGTGGTTGATATAATTCTTTATCAAAACTACATAGAGCAATATTGTTACATGAGATGTTGAATTTGGTTTGTCTTGTTGTTTAAACCATATGTTGTGACTCATTTTGAAACCTTTTCCCTTTTGTTTCATCAACTTGTTCATATGCTTGGTTATTTAGCTTGTCCTCATAAAAGAGAATTATGGACAACTCCCAACATATAACCATTTTATGCTAGGTTGACGAAACCAACATTCAAAGACTATTCTTTAGAATGTCACACAACATGGAATTTTAACGTTTGAAGAGCTTGAGTCTTTTAACAATTAAAATTGCAAACTCTTAATAATAGTCAAGTACTATTATTCTTTAGACAACTATAAACCAATCACATTCAAGTTTATATCCATTTTCACACCTCCCACTATTTCTCATGACTTTAATGAGAAATCACTTCATACATTCAAAATGTATAAAAGTGGTATATATTGGAATAAGACATTGTGTAGTAGCTTTAAAACATTTCAAGCTTATTTGTTTCAATCTTCACTAAGTTAATGTCTTGTTATTAAGTGACTAAAGTCTTTAAACATTTTATAGATTTAGACACTTCTTTCTTGGTTTAATCACTAACACATTTGACATTTAAAAACCTTTTTAAAGAATGCCCAATTAGTTGTTCGAAATTACTAATTGAATCAAGAGTGATCTTGATCATTGTGTTTTAAGTGATAACCATATAAGAAACATTTTTCTTATTACTTATATCATTATAATGTGATCTTCCTTTTCTTCAAGAAAGGATTCTCTAGACTTTTGTCAATTCATATAGAACTCATAAGTAGACAAATGGAACCAAATCTAAAGATTTATTGTATCCTTTTATGTCCTACATGTGAGATCTATCCATAATTGATAAATCTAAAGTTTGGTTATCACATTACAATAAGTGATATAACTCTTGTATCTCATCTAGGATACAACAAGACAATTTTCAATTCATAACACTATTTTAAGGAAATAGTATATTAAAAAGGCATTCTTCACATTACATTAATATGATAGTTCAAACATTCATAATGTTTAATACAAAAAGTATTAGCTCTATACATTTAGAGACTAATATAAATACCTTTATATATTTAGGCACTAATAGTGGTCTTCCATCATATGAAGCCACATAATAAGTTCTTATCAAAATAAGAAAGTTTAAAGACAATCTTTAATGCCTAACAAACTTCCTAAGTAGTGAGCAAAAAATATAGTGGCCGAACCCTTCACCACATTTTCCTTGCTTGTTCTTCTTCTACTTGGCTCCTCCACCTATATACAATTATACAAGTGATTAGCCCTTTATATCAAATATAAATATTTAGAAGATCTAACATTTAGAATTGAAGATAAGAACATAAACCATACCTTGTGGCTTGTCCTTAAGAGTTGCAAGGTATAACCTGCAATTCCTCCTCCAATGCCCCTCCTTTCCACAGTGGTGGCAAGTCCCTTTGGGCTCCTTTGCCTTCTTTTTCCTCACTCCTCCTTTTGGCTTAGGAGTGGGTGACTTCTTCTCCTTCCCTTTGCCTTTGCCTTGCGGCATGGCCTTGGAAGATGATGGCTTGTTGTAGGCTACTGCAGCAGTCCCTACAACGTTCTCTTTCTTCATAGTCTTCTCGGCAGTTACTAACATATTTAGTAACTCAGAGAGAGAACTATCCATCTTATTCATATTGTAGTTCATTACGAACTGCGCAAATGAATCAGAAAGAGAAGCCAATACGAAGTCCTGGGCCAATTCCCCGTCAAGTGGAGTACCAAGGTTCTCCAATTGTTCAATGAATCCTATCATCTTCAGTACATGTTGGTGTACTGGAGCCCCTTTGACCATCTTGGTCTTTACAAGCTCACAGACAGTGCTAAAGCGACGGTTGCGCATCCCTTCACCATATAACTCCGTAAGATGGAGTATTATGGAAAATGCACTGTCCATGCCCTCGTGCTGTCTCTGTAGCTCCTCATTCATGGAAGCCAACAAATAGCACTTGGCTTGTATATCATCCTCAACGTGCTTGTCATACTTAGCACGTTCATCCTCAGTAGCCTCAGGGCTGAGAGGTATGTGAGGTGGAGCCTTGTCTAGTACGTAAGAGAATCTTGACATTACGGTACCATGATGGGAAATTGTGCCCCTCTAGGCAATGTTTGTCGAGTATTTTCGCGAGTGTGCTTCCAACCATATCTAAATACATAAACAAATAAAATAATTAGATTGATTGTTGATTAAGTCAAACGATTCGGGTCTTTAAACCGAATGACACCACCCACCATTTTTGGCAAATTCCATATCCCTCATGATGGAATCCGGGAGATTTCAAAGAAAGCTCCTAGCGGGTTATGGGAGACTCACTATTACCAAGCCCACCTCACGATTATACGATGTTGGCTAGCAAAAATAATAATGAGAAGGTACACTTACCCATTTACAACAACCTCTTGTGATTACCCATCTATTTGGCCTCTAGAGAACAATGCCTCACGATTATACGATGTTGGCACCATTTCTCTTAGTTAAGTTCTTTCCCACCATGCCGGTTTAGATAGGGGTTCAAGCATGACCTCACAATTATACGATGTTGGCCACACTCGTTGCCTACCTTCACCTCATCAAATGTTTTAAATAAACTCCTCCTGAATATAAGCATGCACTTTGTCACTTCCCCATTATAGGGTGAAGGCGGTGTACAAGTCATAAACGCTTGGAGCCTACCACGGTGGAAGGCCACGAAAAAGTGTTCAAAGCACTCTTACGCTTACAACTTAATATTGTTTGGTAGAGGGATTTTAAGGTCTCATCAATTTTATTTATTTAATCACAATCAAATAAATAATGTCCTATTACAACTACTAGTCCAAAGTTAATGAAATTAGTAGCATATGATAACCCCACTATTCGTTTTCATAAAACAAATCAATATCAAAACATTTTTCAAAATATTGGAGATATATATAACTACTAATTGTTTTCATTATAGTTTAGTAGCGTATGATACTCCCACTATTTGTTTTGAGAAAAACAAATCAATATCAAAAACGAATTTTTCAAATATTGGAAGTAACTACTACTACTAAGGTTTTTGCATTCCTTTGAAATTGGACTTTATAGTTATCTTAGGCTCTTGGATGACCATGGACTTATTAGGTTATTGCAACAACGAGCCAACATTGTTGAATATAAACTCGGGGAGGTTGTGTCAATTTAATTACGTGCTTATCAATCCAATTAAAACATTTTCATTGAGCCATTAGAAATGAAAGACAATCATTCATTGCTAATTAGGGCATTGGACCCATTTAATCTTTAATCTCATGTCAAAACCCTCTTTTAGTTATGTCTCCTTACCAATAGTTAAAGAAACTCTAGTCTAGCACTAGAGGGAATCAACTAACGAATAGAGATTAAGAAGTAATAAGAATTACAAACCGATTTGTACAAATTCCTATAAATTACATATACTAAAAGGGGAGAGATAGATTAACGTCAAACATGACAAGGTCCAATTAAACAGTAATTAAAACACATTCCCAAGGTTCAAACAATTTGATTTTAGCGCCTTATCTCATAGCTCAATTATCGTTTAAGGCATAAGTCCATAGTCACCCATTTTATAACTACTTAAACACATTTAAATAATCATAATGGAATGCAACATAAACATTTAGATTTAGTGCATATGGGCATAATAGTATTATGAGTTTAAACAACTAACAAAATTAAAATCAAATATTTTAACTTTCTAGTTAGTAGGGGCCTAAATGCAAATATGAAAAAGTTAGGAGTCAAACCGTAAATACTCAAAAGTATAAAATATCTTTTTCAAATTACAAAAAGCCCCCCCAAGTGGATAAATCCACTAGGGTGGCCGGCTAATTAATTTTTGGGGGGGGGGGGGGGTGGGAAGTCTCACCCACATGCTTTAATTCAATGCAAAGTAGAAAAAATCCAAATTTTGCATGTCACTTGGTTTTGGCATTAAAAGGCTTTAATGAGAAAGGTGATGGAAATCTCCTAGACAAGTCTAGGGTTTTATAAGTTTTAATATAGTTATGGATGGTAAGAACATCATCCAAAACCATAAAACCATGCATGAAAACCAAATAAAACCATTTTCACCCAAAACCAAACTATGAACACCAAGAACAAAACCATGAACACTTTTTCAAGATTTGTGTATTCTTGGTGATTTTCAAACCCAAAAAACAAAAGTGACAAGGTTTCTACTTTCTAGCTTTAAAATGATGTGTGAGTGTCTTACAATAAAACACAAACACATGCTCAAAAACCCCCAAAACCGTGCCAACCACAAAAAAGAACAAAACCCCAAATTTTGTTCATGACTTATTCTTCATTCATGCATACAAAACATCTTTTTACATGCATATCTTTCTCAACTTTTTGACTAACATTTTTCAACTATTGAAAAACAAAAGATAAACATACTTTTAAATGAAGAAATAATATGTCAAACTAGTTCTAAACTCATTTTTCATTCATGCATACAAAACATCTTTTGCATACATATCTTTCTCAACTTTTGACTAACATTTTTCAACTATTGAAAAACAAAAGATAAACATACTTTGAATGAAACAATAATATGTCATACATAACATTAATACCCATATGCATAAAATCCAAAAGGACACATTATACATAAACCTTTGGCTCTGATACCACTTGAAGGGAAAATTATGAGTTTTCACATATAGGGATTTCAAAATGACTATCATGCATATACAAATCAAATTTAATATACGAAAGCAGCGGAAGCATTTATAACAAATTATCAAAGCTATAGTCATGCAAATTCCCTTCAAGGTTCATAGGTTTATATATAATGCATCAAAACAATTTATAGAGAAGAACAAAGTGAAGGTTTAGTCTTATACCTCTTGATCTAGACTTGAGCCACCTCCAAGCCCTTTGTTCCTTGAACTCCTTGAGCCTAGCTTCCCTCCTTGCCTCCTCCACTTTGATAGTATGAGTGCTCCTAGGTTCTCTTCAAGTTTCCAAAGTAGGAAACCTCTAAAGATCCTCACCCACTAGTGTAGTGAGAAGGATGAAGGAATAACCAAAAGGGTGAAAGATGTGTTAGTAAAAACACCCCTAAGGTGGCCGGCCTTTGTAGTGTTAGAGAGCTATTTTTCTTTTGCCTCTTTGTTGTTTTAACACTTTAAAAACCCTAATGAACAATATCTCTATAAAGTTCCTTATATAGACAAAAAGAAACCTAGTCAACCACTTGACTAAATATCTCTCCCTTTCCACTTAAAGTGGCCGGCCTCTTGTATTGGATTTGGGCTTTGGGCTTTTATATATTTCAAGTCATCCAATGCTTGAATAAAAGCCCAATGGGTTTAGGCCCAATGGGCCCAATTAAACCCGAACGTTTCTTTAAGCCCAAAACGATCTTTATCGCTTTTATGATTTCTTTAGACTTTCTAAATTAATCACAACACTTAATTAATCCAATTAATTATTTCCATCATCCATTAGATACTCACTACAATAGTGTATTGGTGAACAATCTTTTAGGTTCTAATTAGCAAGGCAGTGAGGTGATTGGCATCAATCCAATTGATTATATTTAATTCAATCACTTAGTGAATTAAAACTTCATTTTAATTCACCTTTCTTCTTTGATGACTACATTTAATCATCTAGAAGAACTCACAAGCTATGAGTGACATCTAACCATATGTCATAGCTACCCAAGCTAATGTAGAAGTTTATTCGGAGAACCTATTCAGTTGAAATTACAATGTAATTCGATTCTTCTCTAAAACAATACTCTCAATCACATCATTAGGGTATGGATATATTATGTCAAACCCCTAATGTGATTATTCCTTCTTATATGATTCAATTGAGTCGTATAGGAACGCTTTCCTTTATTACGCTCGATACTTAGGCCGAAGATTCCCGAATCATATCTTAGAGTATTCTTCCTCTCTTATCGAGGATTAGAGATTCCTTGTTGCGCATACACTTGCCTTCATGACTAAGTGGCTTAACCCCAACTATGTCGTTGACATTCTGATAGAGTGACTTTTGACATAATCAAAGATCAAGTACTTAACCACAAGACAACGACGATGCCTCAGGTCAAAGGACTACTTACATTATTCCAACCATTAGAGTTATTTGCTTGACATGTGAGTAGACCTCCATGCAAGTACTCTCGTTCGATTGTGTTCAGTGAACTCATTCCCTTAATGAGCACCTACATACTTGTCTTAGTGTCACAACACGAATGGGATGAGACTTTCCATCCTTCCAATTGAAGAGGACACAGTATGTACCGGTCTACGCATTGTCAGTATCCCTCCGACAATCCAATGACCAGGAACCTTTTTGGACATTTGGTTATGTGAAGAAGGTCTCTGTAGTCTAACATCATTAGATTACTTCTTCAATCGATCCATTGTCTATGGATACACTATTTAGGACATATATCGTTTATTGAAATAGTCCTAATTAGTATCTTTGCCATTTGATGTATAAGAGTCATCCATACATCGATTCAATTGTCCTGAAAGGTTTCTTCCAAAGATTGACTTTTAGGGCATATTTCCAACAGAATATACCCGATCCACAAAACAGCTATCCCCTCTAGGCATAGAAAATTCTAAATTATATCCTAGAGGTGTAGGATGAGGTTGTGTCACTTGAGCAAATGTATTAGAAATAACAGAATGCGTAGCACCACAATCAATCAACACCCTAGCAAAATGACCAAGAATATTTAACATACCTATGATTAAATCTGGATTATTCTGGGCATCTTGCAGTGACATGTTATGGATACGCCCCTGATTCTGCTGTCGTCCACCGTGACCTCTGTTGGCATGAATACCACGTCTCTGCCTCTGCTAACTCGACTGCCTCGAAGATCCTGTACTACTAGCAGCAATCTCTCCCTGCTGGGGCTGTCCCCCTAGGTACCACTGAGATCCTCCGGCTGAATGAGGCTGATAAGATATAGATCCTCCCTGATACTGAGGATACCCACTATGATACTGAGGATCTTGAGAATACTGTTTCTATTATCCTGAGGTGTAGGGAGTGGTGTCGCCCTGGTAGTGGTAGGCACCTCCTCGTCCTGTCTGAGTATAACCACCAGATCCTGCAGCGTGCTGGGTAGGTGCAGGTGGTGGGAATGAAGGCTGTTGGGGTCTCTGCTGACTCTGAGGGCATTGAACAGCCCTATGACCCATCTGTTCATAAGTAAAACATCCATTGTTGCCTCTTCTACACTTCCCAAAATGTCGATTATTACACTTGTGGCATAAGGGAGCACCAGATCCACCGGAACCACCAAAATCTCTCTGCCTCTAGAACCTAAGACCTCCAGTAAACCTGCCACCTCTCCTCTGCATATTAGAACTCAATTCCCCGCTAGAAGAGCTGGAATTGCCACAACTCCTCTTAAAGTTCTGGGTCTTGCGAGGTCCCTGAAAAGCTTGCCCTTTTCCTTTATTATCTATCATATGGCCCTCATTATTTCCTTCTTCAT
Source organism: Malus domestica (assembly GCF_042453785.1). Taxonomy (NCBI): domain Eukaryota; kingdom Viridiplantae; phylum Streptophyta; class Magnoliopsida; order Rosales; family Rosaceae; genus Malus; species Malus domestica. Next base: position 24,113,360 of record NC_091673.1, read on the forward strand.
CCTCACTTTCACTAGGCATGTTCTTTGAGGCCTCAATCCTTAGTAAAATCTCATAAAACTCCTAGTAAGAGGCATAATGAGTAGATGTCGCTATGGAACGTCATTTCTTCTTAATACCCAAACTGAAACGGCGAAGCATCACTACTGGATTAGCAGCAACCTCCGGATCATATCTAGACAGATTAGTAAACATCCTAAAATACTCATTAGCGGACATATTTCCTTACCTCAGATGAGTAAACTCATGTTTCTTAAGATCGATATATGCAGGAGGAATGAACCTTTTCCGAAACCGCTCCTTAAACACTCCCCAGTCCACAATCTCTTATGGGGTCATCTCATAAGATTCTTGTCTCCACCAAGATGCAGGCTATTCTCCCAAAAACCAGGTAGTCTCTCGACCCACTTATTAGGAGGAAGATTTCCCTGACTCTGCATCACCCGAAAGGTCTTCTCCACATGATTCAACCATTTTTCTGCCCCCTCATGACCTTCATTACCCTTGAAGTGAGTCAACTTCAGATTATGGACTGTCTCAAGAGGTGTCATCTGAGGAGTACGGAATGCTGTCTGAATGGCAGAAACTATAACTTCCACTAATTGAGCAATATCAGGGAAACTAGATTCAGCTGGTTGATGGGGCTTTCTACGAGGTGGCATAGTTCAGACATAAGACATCACAAGGATTAGAACATTCAAGAATTATACAGGACTACTAAACCTAGGCTCTGATACCAAATTGACACATCCCAACTGAGGCCAAGGCATGCTGGCTGTCACGTGAGAGTGACGTAACCATGTGCACAGTGCGAAAGTGGTAAAGATAGCAAATATACGAATAATTAAAAACCAAATTACTAGAGTGCACTACTAAACGAAAGTGATAGGAGTTAGTTACAACAGTGAACACTCCTAATCAGAGCATAATAAGTCTAGGTGCAGTCCAGAAGGACAAGTACTAGTTACACAGTACCAAGAATGTCTTACTATTATTGAAATAGGTCAGAACTGCCGACGATCCCGAGCCACCAACAACAACTTACTTAGAACCTGGAGGGGCGCAAAACAAAAAACGTGAGTGGGCAAAAACAAATGTTTTACAAAACCATTTCATTTATCAACATACTAACCCCTCACTGAAAAACATGTAAGATTTTCCAAGAATTAAGATATAAGCATATACATATACATATACATATATATATATATATATATATATATGTAGAATCATATCAATTCAATTCATGCTTCACACAATCATATTCATATGTATGCTATGCCAAAATATAGCAAAGTAAACAATTCAAGTAAGAATAATTTCATAGAAATGTGATATGCTAGCCGGAACTCCTGAGGTAGTTTGTACGGCTGAATTCATAGCTCAAACTTAATCTAGCTGGAGTCACTACTATGACTTATACGGCAATATACTGTACATAAGTCGGAACCACTGAAAAGAGTCTGTACGACAAGATTGGGTGAAATATAATTATGCTCATCTCTATTCTCTCATAATAGCCGGGCGATAGTTCGCTAGTCACCTACGAGTCGAAACCATGAATAAGGTCTGTACGACAAGATTGTGCACTTAAATTGGATCCAATATGAGCATATAGTGCGGGAGGTGACGTAAATAAACAGGCCTGTGTTTCACTTCTTTGGCTAATTCAAAATCACCCTAGGTGCAGCTTTATGAGCTCAACATTACTTAATCGCATATCACATATCACATATCACGTATCACATCATCGATGACTCACACAACCAAACATAACTTACCTGAACTCACCTGTGCATCCATAGCACCACATTCATATAAATATATATATATATATGCAACCATGCAATGCATATTCAAAATATAGAAGCATTTGGCATATTATTTCTAGGCATACTTTCCTTAAAAATGCATATCTGGGAAATGTATCAAGTATATAAATATATATTGAAAACAAAAGCCCACTCACTGATAAGTCGAAGGTTCGTAGCCCCCGAGTCGCCCGTCGATACGCTCGTCCTCGGGATAAGCCTCACCTATATGCTAATTAACTATAAAAATGTTATTTTAAAGCACATATACAAAACTAGCTAATAACTTCTCATACATTGCTTAATGTTGGTATTTAAATATACCAACATGACCTACACAACCTCACGAACATCGTGAAATTTTTAGATAAATTTTTAGGTGGCTCATGTGCCCTCACGCGCCGCGGAGGGCACAACCTCACGCACCCAACACACGCATCATCTTCAACCTCCAGACGCCGGAACTGTTCACCGACGCTGGATTCTGGGCAGACCTTTAAGCTCACTATTCTCATTCGTTTCTCAACCATTTTTCATGCAATTGGTACCAAAATGAAGCTAGGGACATATACAATCACGTTATACTACTTTTAAGCCTTGAATTCCACTAGAATCTACCTGAGGAAGCTTGATAATCCGATTGACTTGAAAAGATTTGATCTCAGCCCTCCGACGTCCAAACTCTTCCAATGAACTACCCCAAGGCTCGTGAGGACCTCCTTAAGCCTTCTATGAGCTTATAATTCCCTGAAAATCGAAGAATAAAAGTTGCATGAACAGTGCATGGAATTAGACTTTGTGGTTCTACGTGAAATCGAAGGTAACCTTACCTATTTTTGGTACCTTTGAACTCACGAGGACCTTAGGAATACTATGGTACCATTTTCAACATTGATCTGTAAGGTTTGAGGTGTTTTTGCCCTTGTCCATACGTAAGAATGAAGAGAGAGAAAGTGAGAATCTGAGAGAGGTGAAAAGACACGAAGGAGAGAAGAGAGTGAGAGTGTGTGTGGCCTAGGATTGGTCAACCACCAAAAGAAAACATAACTTAATCCTAATTGGTTCCAAACAATTAGGATTTAAGTATATTAACCCAAAGCTACCCTTAAACCACATTACACAACTAACGTTCAAGGGTATTTTTGTCAATTTACACCGTCGATAAATATATATTTGGGACGGGCTGTGACAGTTGATGCACAAAATCAGTAAGGACTTTGGTACAACAAAAAGTGTTAAGTTTGTGACCTTCGCTAGATTGCTCCGGTCACTAGTGTGGATAAGTATGTAAATGGATAGGGATAGGGAAGCAAACATAAGATGTACGTGGTTCACCCAGATTCGCTACGTCCATGGAGTAGAAGAGTTCTCATTAATTGTGAAGGGTTTACACAAGTACATAGGTTCAAGCTGTCCTTTAGTGAGTACTAGTGAATGATTTAGTATAAATGACATTAGGAAATATTGTGAGAGAATGATCTCTATTTATAGAAGATAATTTCTAGCTATGTTTTGACATTGACATGTGCCGTGTTGTGATTGGCTTCTGATGTTGACACGTGTCGCGCTATGATTGGCTTCTGATGTCAACATGTGTCGAGCTATGATTGGCCTCCTAGTTTGAGGGAAACTCTTCTGGGTCCTTGATGGTATAACGTTGACCGGTGCTCAGTAGTTTCAGGATTGGTCAAGTATGGTACAAACAATGCTCCCCTAAGTTCCCAAGTGAGGGAAGCTCCTTGGTTGGGGACTTGCAAGATCCTAGCTATTGGGTAATCACGAAACTTGTAAGTACCGAAGTGTGGTATCATTTTCATTTGCCTTATCTGTCTCATATGTAGATGTGGCATCTTCTCTGGAAGTACTTTTCCTCCATCCAGGGTGGTATCTTTAACTGATGAAGGTGCGCAAGGTAATGTATCAATTTCACTTGAAGCTTACTTGTAGTTTCGGGCTTGGTCAAGTGCGATACAAACCCTATAGTAGAAGTCCCCTAAGTCACCGAGCTAGGAGATTTGCCGAAGGAGGTAACAGATAAGGTAAACAATCAGACTTCCAAGCAAGCAACCTGGATAAAAGGTTCGACTTCAGCTTCTGGTTGATTATTCTTCTTCTCATTGTGTTGTAAATATCAACAAGGATAATGAGAAGCAAATGGAGAAGAGATGGTATGAGATACTTTTGCTTTTGAATAAGTAACTTTCCACATGCTTATTCTTGAACTGGGCTGGAGGGTTTTCTGGTTTCCTCCATGGTATAAGGCCGACTCAAGAATTTGAGGGTCAAAACAAGTCCATCAAATCTAGAGTACGTTTGACCCTGATGATATGGGATACTTTTGCTGTTGACAAAGTAGTGGATGTATCGGCACGTGTTCTGTTACTCTTGTCTCTACATGCTTCCTTGTATCCTTCTCACTTGCCCTATCTATTCTTTAAGTAGAGTGGTATCTTCTCTGGAAGCATAAGATGTTAAAGATGAGTACTTGAGAGTAATGCCAGGTAAGTAATCAGGCAAGGGGTTCCAGGCAGTCATTTCCTGACTGGAAGCTTGATTCCAAGTGCTGACTGATTGCTTTCTTTCTCATTGTCTTGTAGGTAAGAACAAGGCCAAATGAAAAGATAGGGAAAACGCATGATATGGGATAATCTTGCTTTTAACCCTGATGATATGAGATACTCTTGCTCTGGTGTGGCTTGTTTGCAGAGGTATTATCGGGGGGGGGAAATAAGCTGAGTATTTCGAGAGACTCTGCTGAGAGTGCCCTATCAGATGTGAAGAAAAGTTGAGCATGTTTTTTTATTTGCAGGTCTGCCTGGCTGTGGAGGATGAAGGTCGACATATATAGGAATTGTCCCAACAGCGAGTGGTAACGATGTTCCTTTTACCCTTCTCGGTTATAGCAATGTAGTGGGAGTTGCAAGATTTATGTGTTTTAACTTTGTCAGAGCATTTTGAAAAAGTGGTATGTGCTATCTGGAAAGCTGATGTTGCATGTGAATATTGCAGACAAGCTTTTTCCAAGGAAATCTGGCTCTCGAAGTTCGGAGAGTGGTGCCTCTTCAGTTTTCGAACAAGCAGTCATGTCGGGGATCTGGCTCTCAAGATTTGAAAAACGATGCCTTTTCGATTTTTGAGAAAGCAATCATGTTGGGAATTTGGCTTTCGAGATTCAGAGAGCAATGCCTCTTCGATTTTTGAGAAAACAATCCTGTTGGGAGTCTGGCTTTTGAGATTTGAAGAGCGGTGCCTCTTTGATTTTTGAGAAAGCAATCATGTTGGGAGTCTAGCTCTCGAGATTCGGAGAGATGTGCCTCTTTGATTTTTGAGCAAGTAATCATGTTGGGAGTCTGGCTCTCGAGATTCGGAGGGCGGTGCCTCTTCGATTTTTGAGCAAGTAATCTTGTTGGGAGTGTTTTCTCGAGTGTGAGTAAATGTTGGGCATTTTTGCCAGTCTGCCTTACCACGGAGCACGAAGGTTGACACACACAGGGACTTTCCAGTTATCAAGTAGTGGTGCTGTTCCTTTACTCTTGTGGGTAATGGTAGGGTAGCTGGACCTTCAAAATTTATATGTCTAAGATCTTTGGCAAAGTTATCTATGGTACCTGAGGAGCTGATGTTGCGTGTGGGGATTGTCGACATATTTTACTTAGGAAAATCTGCTTCTCGAAATCCGGAGAGTAGTGCCTCTTCGATTTTTGAACCAACGACATTGTTGCCCTTTCTTTTATAGGGGCACCAATTGTGTGCAAGAAGTACGTTCAGAGAGTTATTGCTTGCAGGAATTTTCCCCTTATTTTTGTACTTCAGAGATTTATTGCACCTCATTTCTCCTTCATCATTTCTGAGAATGTCTGGCCCATCTGACCGTCGTTTTGACTTGAACTTTGGTGAAGAAGCAGCCATGCCTTCTCAAGACAACCTATGACACCCATCTTACTTATCCTCTACTGGTCATTTTACCGTTGGGGAGTCTGTGATGAAGAATGATATGACCGCTGCGGTGGTGGCCAAAAATCTTTTCACACCCAAAGATAACAGACTACTTTCCAAATGGTCTGATGAGTTGGCTGTTAAGGATTCTCTGGCTGTCAATGTTCAGTCTGCAGGTTCTATGTCTAATATGGCCTAATGCCTATTTGCTCGAACCCGCCAAGTTGAATCATTGACGGCTGAAGTAATAAGTCTCAAACAAGAGATTAGAGGGCTCAAACATGAGAATAAATAGTTGCACAGGCTCGCACATGACTACGTTACAAACATGAAGAGAAAGCTTGACCAGCTGCAGGAATCTGATGGTCAGATTTTACTTGATCATCAGAGGTTTGTTGGTTTGTTCCAAAGGCATTTATTGCCTTCATCTTCTGGGGCTATACCGCGTAATGAAGCTCCAAATGATCAACCTTCGGTGACTCCTCCTTCTAGGGTTCTGCCCAGTACTGAGGCTCCGAATAATCACCCTTTGGTGCCTTCTTTTTCTGGGGCTTTGCAGACTACTGAGACTTCTCCTGAGCAACCTTTGTGAAGGCTCCTTCTTGTTTGTTTATTTTGATTCATGTATATGTACATATTTGTAACTTATCGGAGATATCAATAAACAAGCTTTGCTTCATTTCAACGTGTTGTGTTAAATACACTAAGGTGTTCTTCACTAAGTTCTTTGAATTTTTTCTTTTGTTGAACCTTGTATGTTGAAGCTTTGTGAGTGAAGCATGTATGTTGAGGTAGTGCTCCCTTAATTTCTCGAGTGAGGAAAATTTCTCGGTTGGAGACTTGAAAAATCCAAGTCATTGAGTGGTCGTGAGACTTCCGAGTATCAAGGTGCAGTAGCATATGGTAGGAGTCCCCCAAGTCTCCGGTTGAGGGAGTTGAAGAATGAGGCATTTCCTTTCTAAGTGGTAGCCCAAAACTCTTCCTTCATATATATTTGTTATGAAAGTTGTTAGGCCCAAAGAAGAGGAGGTCTAGGCATTTTTTTTTAATTTTTTGTTTTCATTTACGAAGTTTCGAATTTTCAAATTTCTGAAAATATATATATACATATATATATATATATATATATATATTTTAAGCTTTGTAGGTGAAACTTTGGTGTTGAAGCTTTGTTGGGTACCATGAATTGATTTTGCTTCACACTATCTTGATCAAGATAGTGTGAAGCTTTTGTAGGTGAAGTTTTTGTGTAGAAGCTTTGTAGGTGAAGCTTTTGTAGGTGAAGCTTTTGTGGGTGAAGCTTTTGTAGTGGGTGAAGATTTTGTGGGTGAAGCTTTTGTGGTAGGTGAAGTTTTTGTAGGTGAAGCTTTTGTGGGTGAAGCTTTTGTTGGTGAAGCTTTTGTTGGTGAAGCTTTTATGGGTGAAGCTTTTGTAGGTGAAGCTTTTGTGGTGGGTGAAGCTTTTGTGGGTGAAGCTTTTGTGGTTTGGTGGGTGAAGCTTTTGTGGGTGAAGCTTTTGTTGGTGAAGCTTTTATGGGTGAAGCTATTGTGAGTGAAGCTATTGTGGGTGAATCTTTTGTGGGTGAAGCTTTTGTGTTGAAGCTTCGTAGGTGAAGCTTTGGAGTTGAAGCTTTGTAGGTGAAGCTTTTGTGTTGAAACTTTTGTAGGTGAAGCTTTGGAGTTGAAGCTTTGTAGGTGAAGCTTTGGAGTTGAAGCTTTTGTTGGGTACCATAAATTGATTTTGCTTCTCATTATCTTGATCAAGATAATGTGAAGCTTTTGAGAATTTGTAGTTGTCCTCCATTGATGAAGCTTTTGTGGTGAAGCTTTGCTGGGTCCCATGAATTGATTTTGTTTCACACTATGTTGATCAAGATAGTGTGAAGCTTTTGAGAATTTGTAGTTGTCCTCCATTGATGAATCCTTGTTGAATTTCCCAAATTCCTTTTTTTTTTTGGAAAACTAGAAATTTGTTGAATTTCCCAATTTCTTTTTTTTTTTGGGAAAATTAGAAATTTTAAAATGTGGGAGAGACAACATATACAAATTTTTCTTCCACACTGTTGAGCAAGAGATTGTGATGCAAGGCACATCTTGTAGTAGTCGAAGGTTTGGATGAACCGTATAAATTGAATTTGCTTCGAACAATCTTGATCAAGAGTGTGTGTAGCTTTTTACGAGTTGTAGTTGCCCTTCATTGATGAAGCTTTTGTTGGCACCATAAATTGGTTTTGCTTCACACTGTCTTGTTCAAGAGTGTGTGAAGCTTTTGAGAATTGTGGTTGAACTCCTCTGATGAAGCTATTGTTGGTACCATAAATTGGTTTTGCTTCACACTGTTTTGATCAAGAGTGTGTGAAGCTTTTCAGAATTGTGGTTGCCCTCCATTGATAAAGCTCTTGTTGGCACCATAAATTGGTTTTGCTTCACACTGTCTTGATCAAGATGTGTGAAGCTTTCTACAAGTTGTAGTGTTTGCATTGTTACAGAGGAGAAATGTCTGAAGTAGATACAATAGGGATGAATAGCTTGATCTTCATATGCCATGCACTGAAGTTGTTGCAATAAGACTTTGTTGGTGACTATAACTCTTGTTGGGCATAAGTGCTCCCCTAGTTGAGTTGTAAAGCTTGAGGGATTTTTATTATTTGTGAATGCTAAGAGTTCACATGTACAAGTTGTACTACTCGTTTTTTGGTAGGTGGAATGAATGGTGAGTTGCTTTCATTACTTGGTTGGTGGTATGAAGGTGAGTTCTTTTATCACCTTTCATCACATTTCATCACCTGGTTGGTGGCACAAGGATGAGTTCCTTCTTCACCTAGTTGGTGGCATGAATGGCAAGTTGCCAAATGATATTAGAGTACGAGTTGTACGTTTCATCACCTGGTTGGTGGCATGAAGGAGAGTAAGGGCTGTACATTTCATCACCTGGTTGGTGGCATGAAGATGAGTTCCTTATTCACATTTCATCACCTGGTTGGTGAGAATAAGGGCAAGGTGTCGAGGCACATTGTAGCAAGTGTCGAATAAGACAAAGTATGTTGAACCCTTTCGAAGCACAGTTAGCTTATGTTTGAATGTGTTGGAATGTATGATTGAACGAATATACTGTGAAGCTATATGTTTATTTATATAGTCTTGTTGACATATACTTAGACTTTGTTTCATGTTGGAAGCATTCATGTCGAAGCTTTGAACCCGAGTGTTTCATTGCTAGGAATGTAAGAGGATTATGACCAAGTTGTCTAAATCACATCTTTATTGAATTCATGCCAAATAGTCTTCGTTACATAGGATGCCGAACGGCTGAAGCTTAACACTTGTACAATGTGAGTTTACTTGTAATAGTACTCCAAGTGATCAGCGTTCTATGGATGGCTAAGGGTTTTGCCATCGGAGCTTCTAAGCTTGTAGGAGCCAGGGCGATTGATGCCAACAACTTCAAACGATCCATCCTAGTTTGAACTAAGTGTTCCTTCACTGAAGACTCTGTCGTAGAGTAATCTTTTCTTCAATACCCAGTCCCTCACTTTGAAAGAACTAGGTTTGACCCTTGAGTCATAGTAGTTGGAGATTCGCTGCTTATAGGCGACATTCCTCAAGTGAGCCTGGTTTCTGTGTTCCTCGACTAGATTTAAGTTGAGGGTAAGTTGTTTGTCATTTTCTCTTTGCACGTAGTTCTGGACTCGGAACGTTGCTTGCTCAAGCTCAACTGGGACAACTACCTCTGTACCAAAGGCAAGTGAGAATGGGGTTTCTCATATTGATGTCCGATACGAAGTACGGTATGACCAAAGAACTTGGGGTACAAATTCTGGCCAACAACCTTTAGGCTTATCCAAGCTGGTTTTCAATGTTCGCTTGATTATTTTGTTGATGGCTTCAACTTGTCTATTAGACTGGGGATGATCGGGGAAGGCAAAACATAAGTTGATGTTAAACTTAGAGTAGAACATCCTGAACTTATTGTTGTCAAACTGTCGCCCGTTGTCAGTGACAATCGCATTGGGAATGCCGAATCTGCAAAGGATTTTCTTCCATACGAAGTCTTCTATTTTTACCTCAGTAATGGTTGCCAAGGGTTCTACTTTGGCCCACTTTGTGAAATAGTCAACTGCAACGATTGCATAGCGAACCTTGCCCTTCCCTACAGGCATTGGGCCTATCAAATCAAGTCCTTATTGGGCGAAGGGCCAAGGGCTGATCATAAGAGTGAGCGGCTTGGTAGGGGAGTGAGGAATAGTTGCGTAGCGTGGACACTTATCACATGAGCGGGATATTCTGATGGCATCTTGGTGGAGTGTTGGCCAGTAATATCCTTGGCGAAAAGCCTTGTGTGCTAGGGATCGAGATCCAGCATGATCTCTGCAGACTCCTTCACGTATTTCCCGATGGACAGTTTCCGCGTCTGCGGGCGTAAGGCATCTTAGGTATGGTAGGTTAAAACCCCGCTTGTAGAGTTGGTCATTAATGATCAAATAACGAGTAGCCTTGTATCGAATCTGCTTAGCTTGGACTTTGTCATTTGGAAGGGTGCCATGAGCAAGGAATCTATATCGGGGTAATCCAACTATCCCCCTGTTGTAAGATGCACACTTTCGCAGCCATGGTGCTGGGTGCTGCCAACAAATCGACTTGAATTTTTCCCCCAATCTTGTCTTCCACCGTTGAAGCGAGGCGAGCCAAAGCATCTGCATGACTGTTTGCCGCTCGAGGAATTTGGGTGATCTGGTAGTGGAAGTGTTTGAGCAACAATTGTGTTTGTGCCAGATATGCTGCCATGGAGCTATCTTTAGTGTTAAAGTTGTTGGTGACCTGGTTAACCACCAATTGGGAGTTGATGCGAAAATTATCTTAACACACAAATTTAACCCTCTTTTGACAATTGTAATACAAGTATAAATAGGGATCGTTCTGGACCGGGGATTAGGAGGGCTTGCTAATAACCTCTAAACTGACTCAAAAACAATAAACTAAATTTAAAAACACTTAACAAGACTCACAAGACTCAAGGCAAACTTAAAATACTCAAAACAACTTAAACAACCAAATAAACTTAAACTAGACACTAGGAGTGACTTTGACGAAAATTGGCTTTTACTTGAATCAAAACACTTAAAAACACAAACTAAAACAGATTTGAAACACTTTGAAACAAGAAACTAAAACGGGGGGTTTTGATTTGGATGAAGTTGGAACAAACAAACAAGTATGAAAAACTAGACAGGTTGTTAGACAAATTTGAGAAATAAGATGATGGATGGGATAGCTAGAGGCTTTTTCTCCACACATGACATGTATGTAAATAACTTGATTTCCAGTTACTACTTCATTGAATTATGAACGACAATGCTCCATATTAATCGTGACATCACTAGTTAACTCTAAGATTTCCCTTGTTTTATTGGATTGGATGACATCATTCGACAACCCAAAACATTCTTCAAAAGTTCCCTACATGACATCATAATAGAGATACAATCAAATATCATTACGTTTAATGAAAATCATAAGCATTGACAAAGCACTTGTAACTATGACATCATGTCGTTTATGCTAGGAATTTAACTTAACGCGATCGTTTATAAGCGACCTTCACTACATGTGAATATAAGTTTGTAACGATTATGTGAAACTTCCTTATATTCTAGCAATGGATTTATGCATGCCAATTAAGTGTCGACCCTTAATTAACAAATACAAATAAGTTATCAATCAAATAGTTAAGCCAATTGCATTCACGATTCAAGAGTTCATAACTGGAATTTATCAAATTATATTGCACACATAATCATGGCTTTGAAATCACCCCTAGCCAAGAGGGGTTTAACCACTCATATTTACAATAAAACAAAAGGAAATGAATTTAAACATTAGAAACAAAAGAAAGAAAACACCTAAACATTCCAACGATCCAAGTTGGACAGCAAGCACGTCCAAGCACTTTCCTTCCCTTCCTTTGCTACGGCACAAGGTGTTGGTGAGTGTTTGAAGGTTTGTTTATATGGAGGAATGGATGTGAAGATGAATGGATGTGTTTGGATGAAGGTTGTGTTGAAATGGGAGTGAATGATCTAACAAAGTATGAACTCAATTTATGTTACACACACTTCCTTTTATAGAGGAAGTGCATGGAAATGGAGGGGAGCATGGAGTGGTGTAGCAATTGAGTGCAATGATGCATGAAATCTGAAATGATGGAGAGAACAAGGAATGGTGTAGCAATTGAGTACAATGATTCAATGTAATGATGCATGAAATCTGAAATGATGGAGGGAACAAGGAATGGTGTAGCAATTGAGTGCAATGAGTGGTGTTTGAAATGATTCAAAGGTGAAAGTGAAGTGATGATGCAAAGCATGGGGATAAAATGGAGTGGTGTTGCAGCTAGGGAACAAGAATGATTGTGCACATGGTAGAGAAAGGAAAAGGGAGGTGGAATGATGCAACAAATGAGTCAATGGAGGGAACATGGATGATGATGCACGGCATAGGAATCCAAAGGGAGTGCAATGGTGGTGCACGACAATGATGGAAAGGTGAATGGTGGAGTGACACCCTTTTGTGGCTGAGCTCTCTTTGTCCTTTTTACATTAATTCTTCTTTCTCTTTAACACATTCCTAGCTTCTTTAGCCTTCAATTTCGTCCATCCACCTTGCTCCATGCATGTGTTATTCATTCCAAGCCCAAAACTGCTCTAAAATGCATCTTATTGCTTCATAAGGCCTATGGACCTACAAACACACGAAAATAGCTTAAAATACATAATTAACTAAGAAATAACAACATAAATGCATGAGAACAAGCTAACTCAGTCGCATAAATATGCTCCTATCAGGAGTCACTGAAGATATCAATTCATTTAACCCTAAGGTGTTAGGCCAAACGTAAGCGTCCTAGGAGGGCTTCATATTCGGCTTCATTGTTCAACGCCTTGAATTTGAAATGAAGAGCATACTACATCACCACTTTGTCAGGGGTCGTAAGGACTAGTCCTGCTCCACAACCATGTTGGTTGGATGAGCCATCAACATATAGACTCCATGCTGGGGCTGTTGGTTATATTTTCTGAGCTTCCGAGGGTAATGAGACCACTTCTTTAGGCGTAGAAACAATGTCAACAGGATATGTAAAGTCGGCGATGAAGTTTGCCATTGCTTGACCCTTCTCAGCTGTCTTTGGTTGGTAGGAGATGTCAAACTCACCCAATGCTATAGCCCATTTGATCATTCGCCCGGAAGTGTCAGGACTTTGAAGTATCTGTCGAAGAGGATGATTGTAAGCACGATGATGTAGTGTGCTTGGAAGTAAGGGCGAAGTTTTCGAGTAGACATGACCAATGCTAGAGCCAATTTCTCAATGTTGGAGTATCGTGTCTCCGCATCTTGTAAGGCCTTGCTAGTGTAGTAGACAGGCCGTTCAACATTACCATCATTTCGAATGAGAACGGAACTTACTGCTGAAGCCGATACCGACAGATAGATAATGAGAGTGTCACCAACCTCAGGTTTGGAGAGCAGATGGGCTTTACTCATGTAGTCTTTGAGGTTCTTGAATGCCTCAGCACATTCATCAGTCCATGTAATGTAGTTCTTACTTCCCTTAAGTGTTTTGAAGAAAAGAGCACATCTGTCTATGGCCTTAGAGATGAACCTAGTTAAGGCTGCTACATTGCTAGTAAGGCTCTAGATGTCTTTTGAAGTTACCGGTTCCTTCATGTCGAGGATTGCTTTGATTTTCTCAGATTTTCTTAGGATTAGCCTCAATGCCTCGTTGGCTTATCATGAAGCCTAAGAATTTGCCACAGCCTATGCCGAAGGCACATTTGTTGGGGTTCAACCTCATTCGATACCTCTTCAGAATGGTGAAAGTTTCAGATAGGTTGGTGATGTGTTGGTCAGCATGTTTGCTCTTGACTAGCATATCATCAACGTAAACTTCCATGCTCTTCCCAATCTGTTCGGTGAACATTGAATTGACCAGTCTCTGATAAGTTGCTCTTGCATTCTTTAGGCCGAAGGGCATAACTTTATAGCAATATAGTCATTTGTTAGTAGTGAAGGTTGTGTGTTCTTCGTCTGGAAGGTTCATGAGGATTTGGTTGTATCCTGAGTAAGCATCCATGAAGCTCAGGAGTTCACACCATGCCGTAGAGTCTATAAGTTTGTCTATGAGAGGAAGAGGAAAGTTATCCTTCGGGCATCCTTTGTTTAGATTGGTGTAATCGACACACATTCTCCACAAGACCTTTTGGAGCAGGAGACTTTCCTTGGTCGGATTCTTCTTAACTAAGACAACATTTGCTACCCACGTTGGATAATTGACTTCGCGGACGAAGCCTATGCCTTTGAGTTTTTCAACTTCTGCCTTCATTGCCTTGTACCATTCAGCGTCATAAGATATTCACTTCTGTCTCACTGGCTTGGTCTTGGGGTCAATAAGCGATGACAGATGATATCGGGAGAGATGCTTGGCATGTCCTCGTATGACCAGGCAAAGACCTCAGTGTTCTCTTGCAAAAAAGAGATCAATGCCAACCGAATGGGTGGTGACAAGGTGGTGCCAATCTTCCCCATGCGATCCGGATAATCTGTTGCGATAAAGACTTTCTCCAACTCTTCAGCGAGTTATGCTTGCTGGGTGAAAGAGTCATCTTGAGGATCATCGGGTTGACTGTTGCCACCGTGAAGATCCAATTTGGCTTCGTCTGGACTAGTCTTTATGACTTGGTCATGTATAGAAAGGGTTTCCTTGGGCATAGGCAAGTGCTATTGCTTGACCAAAGTGTTGTAACATGATCGTGCACTAAGTTGATCTCCTTTGATGTAACCATTGCCATAGGGGGTTGGAAATTTCATCAACAACATATATGTGGATACCATGGCCTTGAGATCATTGATGCCTGTGCGTCCAAAGATGACATTGTATGCCGTTGGGCAATCAACCACCAGGAGGTTAGTGGTAATGGTAGCTGTGTAAGGGCTTGTACCAATGGTGAAAGGTACGTGTATGCTCCTTAAAGGTTGCACGATATCACTCGAGAAGCTTATCAGAGGAGAAATCGGGCGATCGAGCAAGTGTTCAGCTACATTAAGTGCCTTGAAAGCTTCAGCAAACATGATATTGATCGAAGCCCCCGTGTTTACCAGGATTCGTTGTAATTCAAAGTTGGTTATGTGAGCTTCCACGATCAGTGGGTCATTGTGAGGGTAGATGATACCTCTTTCTTCCTCATGGTAGAAACATATTGGATCCCAATTAGCCTTTTGACACTTGCCTCCCTTGATGTCTTCCACGTGAAACACTCGGTGACCAGGCTTTAAAGCTCGTTCACTGGTTTTCATGGCTCTGTTGGAAGATTCAGATATGGGTGTGCCGCCGCTTATGGAATATATCACATTCACTTAGCGTTGGTTACGGTTATCCCTTGAAGGGTGAATGAGGAATTGATCAATTTTTCCTTCACGAGCCAAAGCTTCAATATGATCACGAAGGGTGATACACTTCTCTCCGTCATGGTCGTTATGCTCGTGGTAACAGCAAAACGTGCCCGTGTTCTTCGTTGGCTTGTAACCTGACTGCCTCGACATTGGCTTCAGTATCAGGTGTGCTATGCTGGGGTAAATGGCCACGCATGTGGTGTTCAAAGGTGTGTATGTTTCATACCTTGGGGTAGGGCCTGTCCTGACACGTGCTTGACCCACTATGTTGACTGCCTGGGGACGGGCATTATCGTGGCGATCCCTTGGTTATCGCGATAATGTCCCTTACTCCTTTTACTAAAATGAAACTGGTGAGGATGAAAATCTTTCCTTTTGCCCTAAGATTGATATGTCTGTTGACTTGGCAAAGTATTAAGTAAGGCAGGGGGAGGCACTGTTGCCGTTTGGAAGGTTGAGGTCTTCTCATTTAGGTGGGTCTGGCTTCCACTCATCATTTGCTGATAAGGGGTGGCTGTGAGGGGTTTCCTTTGGTATGTCCTTGCCTCGGTAGAGGCATGGTTAAAAGCTTGGTCCATCACCTCAGAGTAAGTCTTCCAAATTTTGGCATTGATCATGTACTTAAAGAAATAGTCACGTAGGCCTGCTGTGAAAGCTTTGAGGGCAGTCTTGTCGTCTGCCTCGGCACAATGGGAATACTCATGGCTGAAGCGGCCAGCATACATACGTAATGACTCGTTTGGCTTTTGACGAATAGTGTACAAGTCATTCACAGAGTGCAAGCGATCGGTCTGGAAAATGTGTTGAGAAACAAACAGTTTCCTCAATTCCTCAAATGAGTGTACCATCTCAGGTGGAAGACAGCAATTTAGAGCTCCACCAGAGAGGGTAGAGGGGAAGAGAAGACATCGCTCTTCGTCGGTGTGCATCCGGTATGCCATGGTGGACTCAAAAAGGTTAAGGTGTTCAATTGGGTCCTCTTTTCCAGTATAGAGTTGCAAGCCAAGCTTCTGCTTTGTCTTTGCTTGGAGGGGGTGTCGAAGATCCTCCTTGTAAGAGGGCCAGGCCTAGGTTGGTTCCAATTAGGTATCTCAGCTTGTCGTTCGGCCTTCAATTTGTTTACTTCCTTAAGAAGTTGTAAGACAAGAGGGTCCTGAGTGTAGTCATGTACCACTGGAGCTTTCTTTTGTAAATCTTCATCTCCTCTTGGAAGTATGAAGGTTTGATCAAGACCATGTGATTTTTCCCTGGACTTGTTGTATTGACTTCCAAGGTATGTCTGTCGGAACATCTCTGAGTCCCCTATACCTTCGTGTTTCTCTAGGATTTGTTACCCATTCCTTAAATTGGGAGCCGGCCTGGGACATGGGAGGGGACCGAGTCTTTCAGAGACCCTTGGGTCCTTGATCTTCGAGCTTACATGGATGGGATTGTCTCGACATTGCTTTAGGAAATCTTAACAGTCGAGAAAGACGACTTTCGATCCTTCCACTCCTTCCACTCCTTCTGTAAGGAGGTGTCTTCCTCCACTTCTCCTGCTTTGGGTCGAAGCAGCTGGGTTGAGAGAAGTCTCATGTTTTGATGATTAGCTCGCTCCTCATCAGGGATACCCATGTCAAAAGAAGGTGACCCTCCGTGTTGGGGGGCACCTAGATGATGGTTGATGTTCACAGGGGTATTGAGCTCATGTGTTTGAGTATGCCTAGTTTCGTGTAGCGTCTCAAAAAGCTTCTCATACTACTCCTGGAGGACCTCATTCTTCATTACTATCTTATTGTTCTGACATTCTAACTTATCGACTTTAGCTTGAAGAGCAACCCTTTTTCCTTCATTCTTTCGTTGCCTCGCACCAAGTGCAAGATGGGTGTCATTTTGCGTGCTGTGGCTTCCTTCGCTCCCTATGTTGGAAAGGGATGCCTGGTTAAAAGAGAGTGTACAAATGGTGGAACCTAGCTTAACAAAGCTGAAAAGAGTGGGAATAAGTGTCGTTCCCACAGACGGCGCCAAATGTTGATGCACAAAATCAGTGAGGACTTTGGTACAGCATAAAGTGTTAAGTTTGTGACCTTCACTAGATTGCTTCGGTCACTAGTGTGGATAAGCATGTAAATGGATAGGGATAGGAAAGCAAACATAAGATGTATGTTGTTCACCCAGATTGGCTACGTCCACGGAGTAGAGGAGTTCTCATTAATTGTGAAGGGTTTACACAAGTACATAGGTTCAAGCTCTCCTTTAGTGAGTACTAGTGAATGATTTAGTACAAATGACATTAGGAAATATTGTGAGAGAATGATCTTTATTTATAGAAGAGAGTTTCTAGCTTTGTTTTAACATTGACACGTGTCGTGTTATGATTGGCTTCTGATGTTGACACGTGTCGCGCTATGATTGGTTTCTGATGTCGACACGTGTCGCACTATGATTGGCCTCCTGGTTGGGGGGAAACTCTTCTGGGTCCTTGACGGTATAACGTTGACTGGTGCTCAGTAATTTCGAGATTGGTCAAGTATGGTACAAACAAATAGAATACTTTTAAAATTTAAATAAATAATTGTTTGGTTTAATAGATAATAACTCATGTAAAATATGCGATAAAGAAACAAAAGATAATTGTACAATGAAAATGTCATCACACAAACTAAATATTGTCTAATCAGTAGTTGAAAAACATAAATAAAAATTTAGCACAAATTACTTTTCCCACTTCAACATTTACGCAAATTTAACGGAGATATGCATTCTACGAAACTAGTTTCCATGATCTAACCGTCAAACATGTTTGTAGATATTACGAAATCGCATACGTAAAAAATCGCAAAAATAAAACATTCAAAGATTAGGTAACGAAACAAAAGTTTTCGACATTTATAAGTGAAAAATCACAATTTAACAGTTATTTTAGCTCCGGTTTTGATGATTTTTTTTATAGCTACACTCTTTGACCCTATAAGAATGCAATGAACGAATTCGATCTTCAATTTAAAATATTTACACTAGTGGATACCACAAAATCTTATTTTATACTTAATGGAAGTATAATATTAAATCTAAGTGTTTGTTTAATCTACAGTTTTGATGCGATATGCATTCTATGAAATTTTTTTCAACGATTAAGCTGTCAAACTTATTTGTACACACTTTGAGATTGCATACGTAAAAAATCATAAAAGACAAACATTAAGAAATTATGTAATGGAACAAAAGTTTTTCGACGATTATACACGAAAAATCACAATTTAATGGTTATTTTAGCTCCGATATTAATGATTTTTTACAGTTACACTTCTCGACCCTATAAGAATGTAATGAATAAATTTGATCTTCATTTTAAAATATTTACACTAGTGGATACCACAAAATCTTATTTTATACTTAATGGAAGTATAACATTAACTCTTAAGTGTTTATTTAATCTACCGTTTTGATGCGATACACATTATACGAAACTTTTTTCAATGATCTAACCATCAAACTTGTTTGTACACACTTTGAGATTGCATATGTAAAAAATCACAAAAAAAAAAAAAATGTTTAGAGATTAGGTAATAGAACAAAAGTTTTCAACGGTTATAAACGAAAAATCACAATTTAACGGTTATTTTAGCTCTGATTTTAATGATTTTTTTACAGTTACACTCCTCAACCCTATAAGAATGCATTGAAAGAATTCGATCTTCAATTTAAAATATTTACACTAGTGGATACCACAAAATCTTATTTTATACTTGATGGGGAAATATAACATTAACTAAGTGTTTGTTTAATCTACCGTTTTGATGCGATAAGCATTCTACGAAACATTTTTCAACGATCTAACCGTCAAACTTGTTTGTACACACTCTGAGATCGCATACGTAAAAAATCACAAAAAACAAACGTTCAGAGATTAGGTAATGGGACCATGAGTGAAAAAAAAACATTCAGAGATTATTCTGGCAGCTGCCCAAAATTCTGCTTTGTTCATGTCAGTTATATTCGACAGGGCCATGAGTGAAAAAAGAAATATTTAAACCATGTCTTTATTTATTTATTTATTTTTAATCAATATAACTTTTAAAATATTAAAATAGTCAATTTCTGTCGGTAATAACAGCCAGAATACTAAAATAATAATCGCCTAAAACTAAAATAATAAAACAGTCAATTTTTGTCGGTTATAACCGCCACCATTAACTAAAAACCGCCGGAATATGTTAAAAATATTAAAAAAAAAATTCAAAAATATTGGCGGATATAACCAACATAATTTCATTGTTATCCGACACTAACTGAATAATGTGTTGGATATCTTTTATCCAACATAATGACTTATTAAACCGCTGGCATTATCCGACACCTAAAGCTGTAGTAGTGCTTTGACGACAAAAGAGACGAAAGAAGCAATCCAAAGAAAGATTTGACGCTTGATTTATAACTTTTAAACTTTTATCTTTTGAAATGGAGATATAGTAACTGAATGAAGAAAAAAAAAAGAAAAAAACATGTTACAACATCACAAACTAGATATTAGTGATTAGTAATACTTTAAACTTATTTTGAGGGAAGATGTTGTTCGTTGAATCTCACCTCCCAATGTAAAAAACGAAAAAAGAAAAAAGAAAAACAATAAAATACTGGTGGAAAGAGAAATTACTGTTGCTAATATCCAACTATATTTTCATTCCTTATTGTGGACGAAGAAATATGTCAACATGCATGGCGCTTTTTTAGATCCCGCTCTGATTCTCCAGACTCCCAAACTCCAGACTCCAATTATGCTTTCAAAGATATTTTTCCAAAATATCCAGATAATGCATCATTGTCATCTTGTGTTTTTTTATTCTCAAAAGTAACCGTAGATGTGTGTGTGTGTGCAGTGGCGAAGCCACGTGAGGGCGAGGAGTGGCGGACGCCACTCCCCTCGCCGGAAAAACAAGACTGGAGCGCTGGCCAGCCCCTCCCCTCCTGCTGCTGCAGCGCCGCTGCTTTTCGTCTCCTCCGGTGCTGTCTGGTTTTGCTCTGCGCGCAGCAGAGCTGCATTCAAATTCCCAGTAGAAAAATCCCAGCAGTCAGCACACACTGGGCCACTGTTTGGCCCTTTGCTACCGCGCCAGCCTGGGCTGCCTATTGTACAGGAGGGCAAGTCATGCGCGAGGAAGAAGAACGGAAAAGAAAAGTTGTTCTAAAAATATCTTGAACCAGACGACGTCGTTTCAGCACTCCTTTTAAATGAAACTTTCCGTTTTGTTACTTTTTCTTCTATCCTTCTTTTGTTGTTTTTCTCTGTTTTTCCTTTCCTTTTTTTTTTTTTTGTTTTTTTCCTTTTATCTTTTATCTGTTTGACTTGGTTCCTTTGTTTTTGGTTAAATGGTTTGGCTTGGTCTCTCGTTCTTTTGGTTTGATCTTCTGATTGGTCCCTAATTATACTTTAAAAACATAAGTGCTTCAATGAAATATTTTAGATAAACTATACCCACAAAATACCACATAAAATAAGACTTTCAATACTAAAATTACCTTAATGTTGTTAATACAATATGGAAGAGGTTATTTCATACTCAAATTTGTATTTTTTTTTCTAGCCATCACTATTTTCAATGAATTTCCAATGTGAATTTGAGGACTTGTTTCATGTTTCAAGTAATATGAAAATCAATGGAAATGGTTTGAAATTTTTTTAGTTTTAACCAAAAGAACAAAAATGTGTTGTAAGAGAATAGTACTAAGAGTGACTTTTTAGAGTATCAACAGTACCAGGAGTGTTTCGTTATAAGACTCCCTAATTTAAATCCATCTGGGCTTCTGCCTAGATCTCACCTAGGCACCTAGCTGCTAGGTTCTAATCCGCTATTTGACTAGCGCTTAACATTTTTTAGGATCTAATCGTAGCCAATTTAAGATTCTTACATTGACTTTGATATTTTTGCTTACAAACGCTTTGGTGGAAAGATTATTTTCTGCTATGAATATTGACTCAAAACTTTGCACTCTTCAATGAAAGCAACCGATTCAATTGAACATTGCACTCTTTTAAATTTCGCCCCTTCCCTCGGCAAATCCTGGCTTCGCCACTGTGTGTGTGTGTATATATATATGTGTGTGTGTGCGTGTGTGTGTGTGTTCCCCGTGTTACAAAATACAAAGTGGAAGGTTTGTCCCCCATTTGCACAGCTGAACTGAAAATTTTTCTTTCATAGTTTCATATCTTAACTCCCTCCCAATTATTTCTTTTACCTATTCGAAAAACTCCTCTTTTATACTTCAGGAGGTAAAAAATAATAATTATATTTAAGGACCTTTAATAAAAAGCTTCTAGTACTATTTACTTTAAGGAAAAACCACAATTTTACATTAAAAAGTCAATCTTGGTACTATTCACTTTACCCTTTATTTTATCCTTATCGTTAAAACTCAAAGTTTTCAAATTATTTTCATTAGTTTTCCTTTATATTTATAGATTAGTATTCTTTAAAATAATTTATTAAAAATACAACAATAAATTTATGAGGTGAAATAACAAAGAAGACGCGCAATCAGATGAGATCATGTAACCAACATAATTTTATTGTTATCCGACACTAACTGAATAATGTGTTGGATATCTTTTATCCAACATAATGACTTATTAAACCGCTATCATCATCCGACACCTAAAGCTGTAGTAGTGCTTTGACGACAAAAGAGACAAAAGAGACAAAAGAAGCAATCCAAAGAAAGATTTGACGCTTGATTTATAACTTTTAAACTTTTGTCTTTTGAAATGGAGATATAGCAACTGAATGAAGAAAAAAAAAGAAAAAAAAAAGAAAAAAACATGTTACAACATCACAAACTAGATATTAGTAATTAGTAATACTTTAAACTTATTTTGAGGGAAGATGTTGTTCGTTGAATCTCACCTCCCAATGTAAAAAAAGAAAAAAAGAAAAAAGAAAAACAATAAAATACTGGTGAAAAGAGAAATTACTGTTGCTAATATCCAACTATATTTTCATTCCTTATTGTGGACGAAGAAATATGTCAACATGCATGGCGCTTTTTTGGATCCCGCTCTGATTCTCCACTCCCAAACTCCAGACTCCAATTATGCTTTCAAAGATATTTTTCCAAAATATCCAGATAATGCATCATTGTCATCTTGTGTTTTTTTATTCTCAAAAGAAACCGTAGATGTGTGTGTGTGTGTGTGTGTATATATATGTGTGTGTGTGTGTGTGTTTCCTGTGTTACAAAATACAAAGTGGAAGGTTTGTCCCCCATTTGCACAGCTGAACTGAACATTTTTCTTTCATAGTTTCATATCTTAACTCCCAATTAGTTCTTTTACCTATTCGAAAAACTCCTCTTTTATACTTCAGGAGGTAAAAAATAATAATTATATTTAAGGACCTTTAACGAAAAGCTTCTAGTACTATTTACTTTAAGGAAAAACCATATTTTTACATTAAAAAGTCAATTTTGGTACTATTCACTTTACCCTTTATTTTATCCTTATCGTTAAAACTCAAAGTTTTCAAATTCTTTTCATTAGTTTTCCTTTATATTTATGGATTAGTATTCTTTAAAATAATTTATTAAAAATACAACAATAAATTTATGAGGTGAAATAACAAAGAAGACGCTCAATCAGGTGAGATCATGTAATCAAAATTATATATACAACGAGTAAACATTCAGGTGTGAATTGTCTATTTCGCTGTATTCCATAATTACCATCAAGTACAAGGTGAAACTGACAATAAAATTGTACAAAATTTATCATTGAACCCACACTCAATAATCAAACTTTATCATCTCACAATTTTTATCCTACATTCATTCTGACTAAAATCCTAAGAGCTGTCATAAAATCCTACCATCACCCAATAATCAAACCGGGTTGCTTTCATTTCCTCTCTAGCTTCATGTTAACTTGATCAGTAAGAGTAATAAATACAAGCCATATCACCACAAGAAACAAAAAGAGTCGGAAAGCTTTCAACACATTGAAATGTTTTTCATGTCATTACTAACACCTGTTTAAAGTGTGAGTTCTCTTCTCGTAATTGGTTCAGTTCTGCTTCCAATTTAACTATGTATGCCTGTAAAGTAGCATATATCACTCAAATAAAAATTATTGCCACCATCCTTCAAGAAAATGTGATGAGAAATTCTACTGAAATCAAAACTGCCGATTCAACTGCTTGCCTAGCAGCTATTGAACTTTCTAATCTTGAATTAGAAATTCATCACTCAGTTCTACGAATCACATTTAGGATAGTTACCTGGACTACTCTATTAAGAGCTTGGCGAAGATCATTTCCTAGCAGCCTTGATGGTGTTGATCAATCCATCTATAACAATTGGTTGCCATGACAAAATCTTAATTCTTCATTCACTCATTTGGGATTTTATTTTCTAAATAGGGATAAAGATGAATTTACATATTGAATTGAGTTTGTGAGGGTAATTTAGGTAGTAAATTTGGGTTTGAAGAGAGATTGATTCTTTAATTAAAAATAATATGGATGTAGAAAGTAAGTTAAGTGTAGAAAGAAGTTATGTGGGTTTAAATAAAATTTCTCCTTGTTTGGCGATCTTCTTAAGAGTAGGATTATGAATTATGACAATTAAAGATTTTTTTTTCGTTTATTGGATAAAATTATATATATATTATATATCTATTGGGAGCAAAAACTTGGGGAGCCTCTTCAATTATGGCCCTGCGAAATGGCTCCTCTGGGTCCCCTCAAAGCCGATACTAACTAGTACTATAATTTACTGGTATCTTCTCTTTATTTGTAAATTGCAAGTTTAGGTTTGAGTCAAAGTAATGGCTTGGAGGATTTAATATTTGTATTAAGTTCAATGCTTGCTTACATATTGCTTTGTGATTTTAATTCAAAATTTTCAAACTAGAATATCGCTTTATGAAAACAAAAACTATAAAAAAAGAAATAAAAAAGAGAATACATGATTGACTTTTAGGCTCATCATACTCTACCACCGATATTAACAATATTGTTCTCAATTACTTATTACTAAGTGTAAAAATTTTATTATAAAAAATCTTAATAATATTAGGGGTGAAATATTTTATATATAAATTGTATAATATTTATTATATTCAAAATCAACTATACAAAATTTCCATGGTCGTGCATGCAATCATAACCAAAATCAACAGTAAGAGTAGAAGTTTTAAAATAAAACTGGCCGTCCATATTTATTTTTCTTGCAGTTTCTCAAAGGGTAAAATGGTAATTAAAATGTTTCTCAAAATAGTGAGTGTAAAATACGAATTCTGAGAAGCATTTCAAAAATAGTTTGAATTTTGAGAATTTAATTATAAACTGGGTGAAAAGTGGGCAACTGGGCCAAGGGCATTGCCCACGCTCTTCTGAGCGCAGGGGTCAAGAGTACTGCAAGCAGAAAGATCCTCATCAAGATAATGACTGAAGGAACACACTTCCCTCCCATCTTAATATCTTTACAAAGGTGACTTGGAGATACCACAGCCCTTCAAATCGGATAAACACAAGTTCATCCAACAACATCATATGACTAAAAAGATTATGCGAGATTAGCTCTTTTTCAATAGCCACGTACAAGGCATATACTCTTCTTTGAAGGGATAATCTATTGCACCAATAATCCTTTCATCCCTCCCCTCCCTGGGTTGAAAGACTTAAACACACTTGGTTAGCTACAATAATTTGATATCGAACTCATTATCTACATAAGTCAAACTTAAGACCGTCACCTACAAAATAAAGAAGAGTATTACTAAATTGTAGTACTAATAAATGATGTATATTATCACATTTACTATTTTGGATTAACTACATTTTGCACTACAAGGTTTTGGAATTCTTTGCAAATGAGCCACGAAGTTTCAATTTACGCATATTACACCACGTGGTTTTTTAATGACACCAATGTAACACCTCCGTCAATTTCATAAAAAGTTTTACTTCTCACACACCCCTCGTTAATTGCTGCCGTTTGATCTTTTTTAATTCAGTTGATCCAACGATCACAAATTAAAAGAGTATATATGAAGGAAAAAGGGGTGTGGATAGCACACCCCTTTCATAAAAAATTAAAATAAAGTACTAACAGTGAAATTGACTATCAAGGTGTGTTTCAAATGTGGGACCATACTATTCAAAAACAACACAGTGTAATATGCTAAAATTAAAACCTTGTAGCTTATTTTTACAAAATGATCTCCAAACCCTGTGGTGTAAAATCCAGTTAACCCAACTTTGTGCATCCTATCTTTTTCTGCTTTAATCAATAATACTCACACATTATTACCTTCAACATCACATGATGTAGAAAGAGATGGAGCACACACTCATCACGGGATCACGTCAGTTCAGCATTTCTCTATCAAATAGACTAATCTTCAAATTTTAAACAGATTCTTATGGTTCTTGCATTGTATAGACACGCTGCCATTGTTACAATTAGATTGCCAGTATTCTTCTCTTTTCATCAGTAATAGTGTGGAGCCAAAAATAATCAAGAGGCGACATATAGATTTTTGGGTAAAAAATGACAAAATTACCTTTGAGGTACACCAGAATTTCTACACGCGAGCAGTGGACAATCATTCCTTAATCAAGTCAAAAGTGCCCAAATATGTATTTATTTATGAACTATTTCATCCATTGCTCATCATATCTTCTCCACAAGGTAATCCCTAAATCATTCATTTTTTATTATATTAACTAGCTAATTAATTAATTAATTATTCAATTAATTTGCTAATTAAACATAAATCATGAACTTGACCCACAAATCCATCCAAGTGGCCGGTCCATCTCCTCCCAAGGTGGCCGACCACACTCCTATATAAACCCCCTCATTATCTCCAAAACTCAACTCCAATTCTCTTGCTAAATTCTCTAAATTCTCCAAACACTTTTCCCTCAAAATTCTAATTTTGGCATCGGAGGTTCTTCGGCCAAAGCCCCCCCATTCATCGTGGGCACGTGAGGCTCTTGGCCTTGACCTAATGTGTTATTTGTTTTGTAGGTGCAATTTTGTCCAAGAACAAGGAGGAAGAAATTTGCATCCACAAATTGGTGTTTTCATTGAGAGTTGAGTCACATGCTTGTAGAAGACTCTCGCATCTAAGGTTTTTTGTTTCTTTGCTTATTTGTAGATTTTTCGTACATTCTTGTTCTTGGAATTTTTATTTCTAAAAATTCTTTGATAAAACGTAAACGAAAAGTACAATGGTAAGTGATTAGGAAACCTCGACAAACGGAAATTCCAATGTTCAAGGATTATGACCGCGATGATCTACAAGGCTCAACATAGCTATGAGTGGAGCGGCACCCCCACGAGGCACCACCGTGGCAACCATGACATCCACCTTTGGCAAAACCCACGGCTCTAAGGCCACAGCCCAAGCCATGCCACTTCAACCTTCAAGGGCCCAATCCCTAGCTAAGCTGACCTGTGTCGTCCAAACCCAATGCATTGCTAAGCCGAACCCAAGCCACACGCTGAGCAGCCCACTCCTGTGGCCCAGCTTGCTCCCTCGGCCCAGCCTGCTCCTGTGGCTTTCCAAGCAGCCCAAATAGGTCCAAGATTAGTGCAACCGTCCCAGCTTTAAATTTCTGGGCCTACGATTAAATCGGGGGGGATTTTCACCACATTTCTTTGTAGATTTGACATTTCCCAACTCAAATCTCGCGCTCAGAGTCTACCACAGTTCCACTGCTCAATAAGACGCATTCCTTCCAAGCTTTTCCAACCCAAATGGAGAACAACACTTGTCTTAACAAGTTATAGAATTGACGAGCGCCCTTGTACAGCAAACGACCTTGGTGAATTAGCTCTTGTAGTGCTTCAAGATGCAATGTGCCCTAAACAAGGTGACCCGAAGTAGGACAAGGGCATATAAAGAACCTTTCCAGTAGCGTCCTGGCAAGCAGCCACTCGACCAGCCACGAACCGAGCGTTTGGGCAGTGTACACTCCCGATTGGGTCCCTGAGATAGCGTATACTCTAGTCTTAGAGTGTGAATGAGCGTGCACTCTCGACTAGGCCCACAGACGAGCATATATTCACGGTTGGGGCCACACTCCGATAATCAACATGAGCAGCCTTCCAACCGAAGCGTTCATTCAAGGCTAGGCCAACAATGAGCATCATCCACATCACATCAGAGTAGGCAGCACGACGAACGAAGATAAGTAGTCACTCAATTCGGCTCAAGTTCAACCAGTAACCGGCGAAGAATTCCCTTGCCTGTTAGGAATGAACCACATGCACCGCAACCACATCATAGATGAGCAGAGTACACAGAAGAACAGCCTAGACCAATAGGTCACGACTGGGGGCAGCCGAGAACTCCGCTACCCCAACAAAGGCAAATTCAGGAAGAAGTAGAGAGACTCTTGATCGAGCTATTACGCAATTTCCAACTCAACGAGGTCATTGACGAGGCACTACGACAGGACATGACCAACATAAGCAGGTCACCCTTCACGGAAGAGATCGAGTAGGCAGAGCCTCTACACAAGTTTAGCATGCCATATTTCACATCTTTCAAAAGAGATGAAGACCCAGAGAGACACTTGAAGCACTACCAAAGTGCAATGATCCTCTATCAAAACAATGACGATCTCATGTGCAAGATATTCGCTACCACTCTACAAGGCGAGGCGTAAAATTGGTTCTACACCCTGCCGCCATAATCTATCTGGAGTTTCGACGAATTTTCTTTGGTTTTCACTAAAGAATATTCATCCTATCGCTTGATCAAGAAAAAGTCCTACCACTTGTTCAACATTGAGAATAACCCAAAGGAGTCACTTTGAGACTATGTGAAGAGGTTCAAAGCAGAAAAGGCAAAGATAGTTGGATGCAACAACTCGATAGCTAGAGTAGCCTTCCAAAAAAGGACTCCCAGCAGACCACCTGCTGTTCGGAGAATTGGTCATGGAATAAGGTCTAACTTTGGCAGACTCTTTTGCTCTAGCAGAGAAGAATGCACTTTGGGACAAAGTTTTCCAATGTATATTCAAGGCATATCCGAGCGATTTTGGATATGAAGTCCCCCACTACTCTGAATGAGATTCAAGGTCTGACTAGACGCGCAGCCACATCTGAAGCAGCAATAAGCTCTACCCTTTTACGAGAAGAGTTAGGGGCCCAACTACCTGTATTCCACAGTTTAAAAGCTCTCATCGATGCATAAACCAGCTACCAGAAATTCATAAGCTAACTTTGGCGACAATTGTTGCAACTTGGAAGCTTAAGTTATACCTTCAGATGAACGTATTCATCCTTATGATGCACTATTCCGCCTAATCCAAACGTGCGACGATAGAGGCGTAGACACTGGCGAATGCAAAGTTTTTAGACTAATGCAACAACTTGGCCCAAAAGGTGTGCCAAAGGCAGATGAACACTAGAAGGACACACTTAAAGCAAGTTTTGTCCTTATCGCCCCAAAAGATTCTACATAGGAGCACTATGTACCGGCAGTTGAACACCACATCTTGCTACGTGTCACATGACCCCAGCTAACCCTTACTCCATAATTCAACTCTAGAGTGGCCGAATATTGGTAGTTGAGTATCTCCTGCTACGTGTAACATGGCCCCAGCTCCATGGCTCTCTACCACGTATTCACAATGCAACAAGGCAACCCAATGATGGCTTTACGGCTCCCTAGTGCGCATGCACGCCTAGCCTAGGTGACGTAATAGAGTGGCCTAACAACACCCCGAAGGTAGCCGAGCTCGCCCTAGCCGCGCTTGCTCCACCTAATGGAGACTTTTGGCATTTGCATGTCGACGGCGCATCCAACTACAAAGGTTTGGGAGCAGGTATGGTCCTTGTCACCCTAGACGGTTCGATGCCTGAGCAAGCGATCACTCTAGGCTTTAAACTTAAGGCATTTCAAACTTACACATTTACTCAAGTTCCACGGGCAAACAACGCTCACGTGGACGCACTAGTCGACTTAGGCTCCACCTTCGACCACCAACTCAAACGCTCTATTCATGTGGAGTATCTAGATAAGCTAAGCATATAGACGGAGCTAGTAGCCGATGTGTCACAAGTTAGTACAACTCCAAACTGGCAAGATTCCATTATAGACTACCTGGTCAATGGCACATTCCTCATGGAAAGATTAGAGTCTAGAAAGCTCCAAATAAAGGCAGCACGCTACTACATATGGAACGACAATCTCATCCCAAGATCCTATATTGGATCACATCTCCGCTGCCTAGTGCCTCTCGATGAGCTAAAAGTTCTAAGCTCAATCCACAAAGACGTTTGTGGAAATCACTCTGGAGGCTAATCCTTAGCATATAAGGCTCTAAACGCATGCTACTACTGGCCTACCATGCACAGAGTTAGTACAAAAGTGTGACTGCTGCCAATACTACAAGCTGGTACTAATTCTGCCTGCTAGCAAATTACATCCGTAGACGAGTCCTTGGCCGTTCATGTAATGGGTAATCGACTTGGTAGGGCCACTGCCAACCGCTACCGAGGGTAAATGCATAACGATCGTGACAACCGATTACTTCACCAAATGAGTAGAAGCAGAGCCTATGACTACCATGACACAGACGGGCATAGAGCGCTTTATATGGATGAACATCATTTGCCGATTTGGCATCCCTCAATCTATAGTCATAGACAACACCTCGCAATTCGTAGGTAAAGATTTGGTGAAGTTCTTCCAAAAGTATGATATCAAGCAGAACATGTCCACGCCAAGATATCCTCAAGGCAATAGGCAGGTCGAAGCATCCAACAATATGATTCTTGACTGCCTCAAGAAATCCCTCACCAACAAGAAGGGAAAATGGTCAGACGAACTCCCCGGATGTCTATGGGCATATCGCACCACCAAAAGACAAGCAACCGATGAGACTCATTTCTCTTTGGCATTTCGCTCAGAAGCAATCATTCATCCCAATGTCATCGTGCCAAGTATCAACACTCTACTGCCAAGCATTGAGCAGGACAGTAAGAAGATGGCCACAAGCTCAGATCTAACAAAGGAGAAGCGTGAGCAGACCATTACCCGTATTACAGCCTACCAACAACAGCTCATCTCCAGCCACAACAAAAGGGCCAAGATCTGGCAGTTCCAACTTGGAGATCTAGTCCTAAGAAAAGCCTTCATCACTACCAGCAGAAAAGGCTCCAAAAAGATGGATCCCATCTGGGAAGGTCTGTATAAGATCAGCAGAGTAGGCAGTAAAAGTAGCCGCACCCTTGCTACCATGAACGATAAAGAGATCGAAAGCAATGGAACGCCTACAATCTAAGGAAGTACCATGCGTGACCTCCCACTACATCAAAGCCTGAAGACTCAAGCAGCTCGATGGGCACTACCTTGCAAGCCGATGACTATTCAGTTGTTATGTAGTTCCTACTTTACAGCTAAGTTCTCATTCGTTTCACTCATTTTTTAATGAGGAATTCAGAAATAGTTTACAACTTGGCTCGGCATCATGCTTACAACAAATGATCACTCCTGCATTTTAAAAGAAGATCATCCCCCTTCTTAGGGACTTATCGCAGGAATTACCCCCCCCGAGGGACCAACCATGCTTTCCAGTGCGAGAGGGTAAACTAATTCACTGACACCCATCTGGGTCTACTATTCAATGCGAGAGGATAAACTAATTGCTCTCTAGTGCAATAGGGTAAACCAATTCCCCGAAACCCACATAGGTCTGCTTTACAAGGTGGAAGGATAAACTTGCACTTCGAATATCCAGACATAGATGAGCCGGGCTGCCCTGGTATAACTAGGTGCATGATGGCTTGCGTCGAGATTCCTAGAGGTAGCCACAATGGTCTTGTTCAAGGCTTAGCTAACTGAAGGATTTTGGGTCTTTTGGCCTAATTTGTGGGGAACCAGGCCTTAGAAACGGAGAAGGCACATTACTCAAAACGCCCTATGGATGGTTGCCCTGGAAACCTAAAGCTGCTACCACTAAGGTAGCCTACGGATTCCGGAAGACTGTTTACGGCTTGCCCTCCGAGCAGTAAAGTCGCACTAGACTTATACAACTGCACTTTCTTGTGAAAGGTTAAACAAGCTAGCGTGCACATATGAAGCTTTATCCACTGCCGACATGCTACATAGTCGATAAGCTTCACCTCTGCCAAGTGCAGAACGACCTACACCAAGTCCTAAAGTGTTGTGATACTTGCTACACAACCTACGGAATTGGGGAAAGCCAAGGTTAACAACCTAGTGGTCATGCGGACTTGTCGCTTCTGTAAGTAAGATGTCCGGCTGCCGACCCTATGGCTAACAACTTTGCAAAAGTTCTACACCAACACCTATGGTTGCATAGGCTACGCGACTTGTCTGCTTATACAAAAGCAGCACGCCTGCCACTAGTCTATAAAGTCTAAGGTTAAGGCATGAACTAAATGTTGGAAATGTGCCCTAAAACCAATCATATGATGATACTTTACGGACATTTCACATGTTAAACTAATCTAGTTTAATATCAATGGCTAAGATTATTGTTTGAGCCGTCTCATATAAATGTTATACGCTTAAACGATAAGTCCAAGGAATATGTGATTGGGAGAATGCGATCTAAAGAAGTTAGATTCATGAGACCATTCTTTCGTAGACACATCCTAAACGTTCCTGATCATATGATTGCCAATTGGGCATTGACAGTCCGTTAAGATCAATACGTGCTGTGTCTTTTCTCAGGGAGAGTGACTAGTCTCGAGTCATTGGTGTGTGTGACATCAAGACAAGCATGTAGGTGCTCAATAATGAATGAGTCCACTGAACACGATCAACGAAGAGTTCTCATACTCATGTCACATGAGAACTCATGGTTGGGATAATGCAAAGTAGTTCTTTGACCTGAGGCATCATAGTTGTCTTGTGGTTAAGTCCTTAATCTTTGATTATGTCAAAGTTACTCCATCAGGAGGGTGTCCACGGCATCGTCAGGGTTAAGCCACTTAGCCATGAAGGCAAGTGAATGCGCAACAAGGGATCTCTAACCTTCAAACCGTTTGGGGGAGAATACTCTATGATATGATTAAGAATCTCTGGCCAGAGTATGAATGAGATTCAGGAAGTCGTTCCAAATCACATTCAAGGTAATCATATAAGCACACGAATCACATTGGATAGTAGACATGAATAAACTATCAAACCAAACAATGTGGTCAAGAGTATTATATTAGAGAAAGACCATATTGCATTTGTAATCCTAAACTGAATAGGTTCTCCACCTCTTCTGATTAGCTTGGGTAACCATGATATGCTGCTAGGTGTCACTCATGGTTTGTGGAAGCCCTAGACATGTATAATCACTAAAGGGAGAATTGAAAGTAAGTTTCAATTCACAATCGATTTGAAATGGTTTTAATCGCCCACTGCCTCGCTAAAAGGAACCTAATGGATCGTACACCGTGTAAGGTGGATATTGAAGAAACAATGGAGATGAGTAAGAATAATTAAATGGTTTAATTATTTATGGCAAGGATTAATTAATATGTTAATTAATCAAACGAATAAGTTCGTTAAAGACCTTGGGATAGTTTTGGGCCTCAAGGCCCAATGGGCTTCGAACGTCAAGCCCATTGACTTAAGTTGTATGACAACTTAATGACAAATAATTCACAAAGGCCTTAATGAAACCCTATGGCCGGCCATTTTGTTAAAGGAGTGGGTTTTGGACTTAATTACAAGTTTGCCACTCCAATGAATAAAGGTATAAATATGACTTTATAGCCAAAATTCATTTAGGGTTTCTTTTAGAGAATTGGAGAGAACATATCTCTCTTTTTTCTCTCTAAGAGGCCGGCCCTCTTGGAGGGATTAGCTAGTAATCTTTCTCCTCCAAGGTCACTCATCTCTTCTTCACATCTTACCTTGGTGTGGAGACTTAGAGGTTCTCTATTTTGAGAACTTGGAGAAACATATTCTTCCATCCAAATCCATGGATCTAAAAAGCAAGGAATGAAGGCCCTCTCCTTGGGTGATTAGCCTTTGCTTATGCAAAGAGGAATCTACAAAGGTATAAATTTCTCAACTCACTTTGATTTGAGTTGAGTCTTGGTTCACCAATCTACTAGGCTTTGAATTTCATGGTTAATGTTTTGTTTTTAAGTGCATACAAGCATGATTCCGCCTTTAATTTGTTAATTGCATGCTATAGATGTTGCTTAAATGAACATGTTTTTCACAAAATTTCCTTCAAGTGGTATCAGAGCCTATGTCTAGTAGTTGGTGAATCCTTTTGGGTTTTGTAGTTCATAGTCTTTGATTTAAATGTTGTAATATGTTACAAGCTTTATTCTTGCTTCTTTGAATGTAAATTTTGTTAGAAAATTTTCGATCTCAAATGTTGTAGATGTAGTTCATATGAGCATGAATATTGGAGCTAAAATTTGGTGCCATGTTTTTGGGGATTTTCGGCCAAATCCAAAGGGTGGATTTTTGGGTTCATGTTTGACTTGTTAAAAGTGTTTTCAAGTAACTTTTGGAACCCCTATGTACCCTAGTTTGGTTATATGTTATTTCCCTTAAGTTTGAGTGTTTTTGGGATGTCTTTGGATGAAAAATGTTTATGGAATTTTTTTGAGTTTTTCATGAGTGTTCTTCATTGTTCTTGACATTTTTGCCAAGAACAAAAAGTTTGGTGTTTTGATTCAAAGTTTTGATTTATTTCATAAAGTTTATGTTTTATGTTTTTCATATGTTTAAATGTGTTAGATATTTATTTAGAAAGGTGTAAGAAATATTGGTGGGTGTGTAAGGATTAATTCCCTTTCACACACACCACTTGCATGACATTTATGTCATGCACCACTTGCATGCTTTATGTCTAAAACTACAAATCAACACACACATTGATGCGAAATATATAAGCACACAAATTAAACCCTCTTTTTTATCAATTGTAGCAAAGTATGTAAGTAGGGATCGTTCTAGACCGGGGATTAGGAGGGATTGCTAAATCACTTGAAAACTGACTCAAATATGTAAAAACAAGTTTAAAACACTAAACTAGACTCAAAGAATGCAAAACTAAACTTTAAAACACCAAAACAAACCAAAAGACTCAAAACAGCAAACAAACACTCAAAACTGCCTTAAAAACACTTTCTGGACAGTTTTGACACCTAACACTAAATTGGACGAAATTGGGTTATAACTTGACTCAAGACCCTTAAAAACACAAACTAAATTAATTTCTACTTAATCTAACACCTTAAAATAAATGGGGAATTGGTTTTGACGAAAATTGAAAACAAAAACAAAACTTGTAAATTGAACAGATTCTAAAACGAATTTGAGAAAAGTGAATGGATGGAAAGCTAGCTAAGGGGTTCTTCTCCACACATGTCACACTTGCATACAAAATGATTTCCAATTGCTTTTCGATAAACCATGAATTCCCAACACCCCAGATTAACCGTGAATTGCACTAATTAACCCTCAGATTTTCCTTAAGTTATTGAATTGGATGAATTGCATATGACAACCCAAAGCATTCCCCACAAGTTCCCTACATGAATTGCATAATAGAGATACAAGCAAGAATCATTAAGTTCTATGAAAATCATAAGCATTGGCGAAGCACTCGTTACTATGAATTGCATGAAACTCATGCCAAGAATTTACTTAACACGATTGTGATCAACAACCTTTACTACTTGTGAATATAAGTTCATAACGATTAGGTGAAACTCCCTTATATCCTAGCATCAAACCTATGCATGAAAATTAAGCGTGCACTCTCAACCAACATACACAAATCAGTTTTAATTCATGTAGATAAGTAAATTGAATTCACAACTTATGAAACGCAATTAGAAGTAATCAAATCATATAGCAAGCATAAACATGGTTTCGAATTCCCCCCTAGCCAAGGGGGGTTTAGTTCCTCATACTCACAAAGCAAAGATACATAATTTTAGACATTAAAATCCAAAGAAAGAAAACACCTAGATGATCCAACTTGGACAGCAGGTGCATCCACAAGTCTTCTTTCCTCCTTGCTGCGGCACTTGGTCTAAAGTCAGGTTCTAGGGTGGTATTTGTATGGGAGAATGGGTAGGGAATGGTATGGAAGGGTTTAGGATTGATGGGGGGTACGGCTAGGGTAAAAAGAATCAGAAAAATATGGAAGAATGGTGAAGGAAGGCTGCGGCAAAGAGTGGGAATGATTTCTGGAGAAAATTCTGAATATGGAGGGGTGGTTGATGTGTTTTTGATGTAGTGTAATATCTAGTGTTCTTCCCTTCACTCCCTATTTATAGAAGCTCCAAAGCAAAGAATCACTCAAGTGGCTTCAATAAACAATACAAACAAAGACCAAAATGATGCAAAAATAGCTAGTTTACATGCTCTTTTATCATTGTGTCTTGCCTTTAACAAAAGGCAATCATTCCTCTTTTGCTAATTCAACTCCTTTGTAGCTGTCCATATGCCTTCATTCTTCAATTTCTGATGCATTTGCCTTGTATTCCATCCCTTTTCCACATGTACTAGCTGTTAGACAACTTTCACACACATGTTTTGCATCATTTCATCTTGCAAACATCAACTTTTGGCCACTTTACACCTCTACACACATGCTATGCATCATTTCAGCTTGCAATTATGTTTGTAGTTGCTGAAAATGTGAATACAACTTGTAAAGCAATCTAACAAATGGCATCTTTCACTTCTTTTCCTTTCAAATTGTTCCTTATGTGTATGTATCTGCACACTTCCACACTTCAACTTCATTATTCAGATTTTTGCATGTGTTGAAACCCTTTTTAAAACACCAAAAACGTCCATCCCACTTGCTCCATATGCATGCAATCCATTTTGGCCCAAAATTGCTCCAAAATGCACTTTCTTTCCAACTTTGTTATTAGGACCTACAAACACACGAAAATAGCTTAAAACACTCTTATAAGCAATAAATAAGTAAGTAAATGCAAGAAAACATGTTAACTAAGTCGCATAAATATGCTCCTATCACACATCACTCCCTTCTCTCTAAAACCGGCCACCCTATTAAAATAGGGTACTTTTGGGGCTTTTATGGAATTACATAAAGTTTTGATACTTTTGTGTATTTGCACTTTTGCCCAAAAGTTTACGTTTTTACATTTAGGTCCAAAAACGCTAAAGGACAAATTGTTTTGCTCCTTTAATGAAGTTTTTGCATTTGTTGAAATTTTTGGGTTCTAGTTGTAATTACATGAAGTAGTGGACTTTTGTGTTTTTATAAAGTGACCCCAAAAGTTTATGTTTTTGCAATATAGCCCAAAAGTTGAGGTTATTGCATTTTGGCCCAAATTAAGTTGAGAACAAAATTGTTTTGTCTCTTTAAATGAGAATTGGATTTTCATTTCATTTAGCTCCATTTAAATCAATTTTATGGATACAAAAACCAAATGAAAATGTTGCATTCAATTTAATTAGTTAAAGTGTTAATTAATTAAAGGGTGATTATGAACCTAAGCCTACGATAATTGAGCTATGTGAAAGGCCGTTTCAAATTTGTTTGAACCATGGGAATGTGTAGATTAGATTTTGGTTGTAATTTGATTTGATCAAATGTTGTAAAAGAGCATAAGCTCTTCTTTACTTTAAAGTAATTTGTATTATTCAAATGTTGTAAAGAGCATAAGCTCATCTTTACTTTGAAGTACTCCTTTCTTGTATTATTTGATATGCATGAAAATGAAGTAGAGGGTCCAACGCCCCTAAGACAACACGCCTTAATGTGATTAAACGCGTAACTAAAATCAATCACCATCCCTAGACCGAGATTCAACACTAGGCTCGTGTTGAATCTAATCAAAGGTTCATAGTCATCCTAAGGCCTTAAGGCAACTATATGGTCCATCAAATGAATGCAAAGTTTATGTTAGTAGTATCATATACTCTTGCTTTAAAAACCGTTTTATAAGCATAGTGGGAGTATTATATACAACTAAAACAATCAAATGGACCAATAGTCGTAATAGGACCAAATTGTTTTAATAAGATTAAAATGTATGTTTATATGTGATGAGACCTAAAACCCTCAACCAAACCATTATTAAGTTGATAAGCGAGAGATGCTTTGAACATCTCTTCGTAGGCCTTCCACCATGGTGGGCTTCAATCGTTTGTGATTCATACACCGTATTCGTCCAGTTCTGGGGTATGCAAAGTATGTGCTTACATTCAGGAGAAGCCTATAAACATATGATGAAGTGAAGGTAGGCAACGAGTATGGTCAATATGATATTCTTCTGAGGCCATTCTTGAACCCCTACTTGAACTAGCATGGTGGGAATGACTTAACTAAGTGCAATGGTGCCAATATGATATTCTTCTGAGGCATCATTTTCTAGAGGCCAAATTAGATGGGTAATTACAAAAGTTGTAAATGGCTAAAGCGTTATCCTCTCATCATTATTGTTGCTAGCCAATATGATATTCTTCTGAGGTGGGCTTGGTAATGGTGAGTCTCCCATACCCTACTAAGAGTTTCATCCAAAACTCTCGAATTCCAATGAGGGATATGGAATTTGCCAAAAATAATGGGTGATGCTATTTGATTTAAAGACCCGAATCAAATGGCTTAAAATCAATCAATTTATATTCGTTATGTATTTGTTTACCTATATATTTGCAAACGCTATCCAAAACTTGACAAAGAAAAGCCGAATGCTTTAGTTTCCGGACTTGGTACAACAATCCCAAAGATTGTCTTAAATGGATTGTATATGTACCTAAGTAGTCTCATCCTCACAATCTTCCTATTGATAATGTACCAGTGGAAGAAAATGTTAGATAAGTCTATCATAAGGAGGACAACACTTTTAATGTCATAATTCTTCACTTACAAATCGTTGTATGAAGAAATAAGAGTTGCTTTGAACAACCCTTAGTCAATGCAAACATTAGTGCTTGTTTCTTTGTTACATGAACAAGGAACTTTAGAAGTAAGCACAAGGGCATGGACACTTTATGTGCCATGATTCTTCACTTACAAATTGTTGTATGAAGAAATGAGAGTTGCCTTGAACAACTCTTGAAAGTTTGTAATTATGTTTAGAACATAATGGTTGGTTGACAAAAATAGTCCATCAACATGGACTTATGATGATTTAGAATCATTGAGTGTTGAAGTGTTACACCACTTCTAGAGACGGAAACTAGGCAAGGACTTCACCTTTGTGTCCCTATCCAAATGGTTCACTAAGTTTATTGTAAACTATATAGTGAACAATAACCACACGCTCTCCAAATCGTTTGATGTGTATAACACAATTGAAATAAGTTTCAAGAGAGATAGTGGGAGTTTAGGGACCATGACTATTGTAGTCAAAGGAGAAGTCAAATGAAGAATATAAAATTAACTCCAATGGAACAAACTTTCTTTATGAAAGGATGGACATTGGAAAGGGTATTTGCAAGAAATGTCTTGCAAGTGTCAAGAATACACCTTTCGAAGGTGTTGTAAATTGTTCTTGAATAGTTCAAAACAGTTGGTTCTTCTACTTGAATGCTTGATTCCGTATTAGTAACTATGTTTTACAATCGTTGTAAAAGTGTGACTAATAAGAAGTAGAAGATATATGAGAGAAGAAAAAGGTGCTTCACATTCGGAACGTGAATAAAATAAAGATCTCTGCGAAAGCAGATAGTACTTACTTCCTTATACGAACTACCAAAGAAATTGGAAAAACCAAAGATTGTCTTTACATTCCAATTTTAAGGAACTTAATTCTGTCACTATAGTAGAGATGGATGAATGTTTTGTTTGACAAAACATTGTTCTTTATTAGTCAATGATTGGATTATAGTAATCTAATTGATTGTCTCTATAGTAGAGATGATATGGTAGTGTTAACTGTTTAGAATATAATGATGCTTAAAACCCAAAAGGTTGCAAGGTAGTGACTAATCCCAACTGAGTTGTGATACCTCAAAAACATAAAATACGAGTTGGTTATAGATGGATGCTTTGGATCATTAGATCCGGATCCAATACCTTCTTATTAAAATTGTATAGAGGCGAAATGTTCGAATCTTTATTCTTTTGGAAAGAAGAAAGAATCACAAAGTTGTTGAGGTTAATTCACTTAGATGTTAGTGGCACTTGTCCACAACATAATACTACTCATGTTGTATGACATTCACCAAAGATCACTCTCGGTTGGACTATAGTTTATTTTGAATAAACACAAGTCCGAATACTTTGCAAAAGGTTTCAAAGAATTCAAGAAATGTAAGTTGATGAGTAAGATGTCTAAAGTATTTGCCTCCTTAGTTTTGATCCAAGGAAAGATAACACTTTAGAATAGTTTCCTTGAAAAATATCAAGGAAAGAAGCATCATAAGATAATGGATTTCTCCATTGAGAGAAGAACGAACTCAAATAAGATTTAGTTCGTTGGATGTTATCAATTACCCATATATATAGGATATATACTTCTAAGACAATATGATTGTCAATTAGAAGATCTTCCAAAATTTTCATGACTCCATAGGATGTAGTTGGAAAGAAAGACAAGTCTTAATTGTATTAAGATTTGGGGTTGGGTGCTAATAAGCAATATTTGTTTGAAAATTATCTTGTGGATATCCTTAAATTAACATTTGGATATCACTTCTATAAACCAACTAACAAATGTTGTTTGTTGGGTAGTTCATTGTAATCCTACACTAGGATTTGCCCAAGATAGAGCAAATGAACGAAGGATAGAACTCAAAGAATGGTTCTTTAAGAAACAAGATAGTGATCAACAAATATAACAACCTAGTTCCTATACCACAAGCTCCAAGGTAGTCGAGAAGGATTTATAAACCGTCTCAGTTGAATGGTTTGAACTTTATGACTATGTCATAGAGTTACACCTCTTAATTCGAATGAAATGGTAAAGTACCATTTGACCCGAAATAATGAAACCTTAAATAGCTAATTGGTAGCTTAAGGTGACTACAATCAAAGAGAATGGTTGACTTTGAAGAAACCATCTTTGACGTAGTCTTGTTTTCAATTAATTCGAAGATTGCTAACTACAACTAAATGGTGATTCAATGTTTGGACATAATATGGGTTTCCGAAACCATTATTAAGATAGTCTTGATAATATATGTCTAAAACTATGAATCACAAGACATGTAAGTTGTAGAGATCCAACCATCATGGATCTTAGCAAGCTAGTGGGAGCTGTAAACGTCTTATGAGAGAAAGATCAA
Organism: Malus domestica; assembly: GCF_042453785.1. NCBI lineage: Eukaryota > Viridiplantae > Streptophyta > Magnoliopsida > Rosales > Rosaceae > Malus > Malus domestica. The sequence continues at coordinate 24,153,746 of NC_091673.1, forward strand.
AATGTTTGATTTCTCATAAAGATGTAAATGAATCTTTTGTTTACTAGGTTTACAAAAGATTAGTGGGAGTTAATCATGTTCCTAAATTTGAATATATATATGTATATATATATATATATATATATACAAATATATGATATATTGATTTTGGAAATGAAAAGAATACTTCTTCATTAAAGTTATGACTTTAAAACATTATATGAAGATAGAATGTATATGGGAGACATAATCTATATACATGGGATGGAAATCTATATTGATAGATTTTAGGATATAATTGGATTATATCAAGCCCTAATAATAGACAAGAGATGCTAGGAAGTTTCTCATATGATGATAAACTTCAATTAGAAGGACGACTCTAGTGAGACTAGCTAGTTGCCCTTCTCAAAGGGAACGTACCCTTTGACTCCCAAAGAAATAATGCGTAAATAGAATCATTTATGCATACGCAGAAAGGTGATTTATGTATTTCATATTGTATGAAAAACATTGATATGATTTGTACCTAGAAAGGTACAAGACGATATCAGTGCAAGCCCAGGATCAGAACCATGGCAACTGTCAAGTGAGTCCTTAAGTATTCAAGAAATACTAAAGGATAGATTCCTCAAAGAACGAGGAAGAATTAGAGTAACGTAAAGGAAGTGTAAATGTATTAGATTATGAATCTAATCCATCATTGGATGTTTCTTCATTATGAATGAAGAGATAATCAGATATCTCTTTATTATGACTAAAAGAGATATTTGGATGGAAACATTAAAAGTAATGACTTTAGTGTGTTCCATTGTGAATGCAAAATATATTGCCATATAGAAGCTTGCAACAATGTTGTTTGGATGGGAAAGTTCATTTATGAACTTTCTATTCGATTCCAACTAGAAAGTGTCTCTAGTGTACTGACACTACAACACTAATGGGGTGATAGCTCAAGCCAGGGAATCAAGGTCTCATCACGATCCGAACTCAAATGAGAGACTGAACCACATGATTGAGAATCATGTATAATGGTGACGTCGTTATTCTCAAGGTTGCTTCTTTGGATAACATATAGATATCCATTGTTTAGGCCTACTACTCAACCATTTATGAAATGACTACAGAAGAGGTATCATCACCGATGACCAAGCTGATTGGCTCTAGTGCAAATAGGAGATTGTTGGAAATGTGCCCTAAAACTAATCATATGATGATACTTTACGGACATTTCACATGTTAAACTAATCTAGTTTAATATCAAGGGCAAAGATTATTGTTTGAGCCGTCTCATATAAATGTTATACGCTTAAACGATAAGTCCAAGGAATATGTGATTGGGAGAATGCGATCTAAAGAAGTTAGATTCATGAGACCATTCTTTCGTAGACACATCCTAAACGTTCCTGATCATAGGATTGCCAATTGGGCATTGACAGTCCGTTAAGATCAATACGTGTTGTGTCTTCTCTCAGGGAGAGTGACTAGTCTCGAGTCATTGGTGTGTGTGACATCAAGACAAGCATGTATGTGCTCAATAATGAATGAGTCCACTGAACACGATCAACGAGGAGTTCTCATACTCATGTCACATGAGAACTCATGGTTGGGATAATGCAAAGTAGTCTTTTGACCTGAGGCATCATAGTTGTCTTGTGGTTAAGTCCTTGATCTTTGATTATGTCAAAGTCACTCCATCAGGACGGTGTCCACGGCATCGTCGGGGTTAAGCCACTTAGCCATGAAGGCAAGTGAATGCGCAACAAGGGATCTCTAACCTTCAAACCGTTTGGGGGAGAATACTCTATGATATGATTAAGAATCTCTGGCCAGAGTATGAATGAGATTTAGGAAGTCGTTCCAAATCACATTCAAGGTAATCATATAAGCACAAGAATCACATTGGATAGTAGACATGAATAAACTATCAAACCAAACAATGTGGTCAAGAGTATTGTATTAGAGAAAGACCGCATTGCATTTGTAATCCTAAACTGAATAGGTTCTCCACCTCTTCTGATTTGCTTGGGTAACCATGATATGCTGCTAGGTGTCACTCATGGTTTGTGGAAGCCCTAAACGTGTATAATCACTAAAGGGAGAATTGAAAGTAAGTTTCAATTCACAATCGATTTGAAATGGTTTTAATCGCCCACTGCCTCGCTAAAAGGAACCTAATGGATCGTACACCGTGTAAGGTGGAGATTGAAGAAACAATGGAGATGAGTAAGAATAATTAAGTGGTTTAATTATTTATGGCAAGGATTAATTAATATGTTAATTAATCAAACGAATAAGTTCGTTAAAGACCTCGGGATAGTTTTGGGCCTCAAGGCCCAATGGGCTTCGAACGTCAAGCCCATTGACTTAAGTTGTATGACAACTTAATGACAAATAATTCACAAAGGCCTTAAAAGCCCAATGAAACCCTATGGCCGGCCATTTTGTTAAAGGAATGGGTTTTGGACTTAATTACAAGTTTGCCACTCCAATGAATAAAGGTATAAATATGACCTTATAGCCAAAATTCATTTAGGGTTTCTTTTAGAGAATTTGAGAGAACATATCTCTCTTTTTTCTCTCTAAGAGGCCAGCCCCCTTGGAGGGATTAGCTAGTAATCTTTCTCCTCCAAGGTCACTCATCTCTTCTTCACATCTTACCTTGGTGTGGAGACTTAGAGGTTCTCTATTTTGAGAACTTGGAGAAACATATTCTTCCATCCAAATCCATGGATCTAAGAAGCAAGGAATGAAGGCCCTCTCCTTGGGTGATTAGCCTTTGCTTATGCAAAGAGGAATCTACAAAGGTATAAATTTCTCAACTCACTTTGATTTGAGTTGAGTCTTGGTTCACCAATCTACTAGGCTTTGAATTTCATGGTTAATGTTTTGTTTTTAAGTGCATACAAGCATGATTCTGCCTTTAATTTGTTAATTGCATGCTATAGATGTTGCTTAAATGAACATGTTTTTCACAAAATTTCCTTCACTAAAGAAGCAAAGATGGAGAAAAGCGAAGGAAGCAAGTGATAGGGAATTTACCACACATGCAAATTGGTTAAAAAACTCCTATAATACTTGCAAGAATGACAAGGATATTGTAGTATAAATGGTTCTCGCAAGGTCGTTCTCCACATTGAGTATTAAACAATTCAAAGCAAACCAAATTCCAATTAATTATTGTAAAACAGAAATTTGAGATGTTTGATTTTTATGACCTAATTTAATGAAACGAATTTAAAATACCAATTTATAAAAGCACTAGGGTTCCACCATCACCTAGCAATCCTATGGATTTTTACCAATTACTTATGATCTACACATGCCACTTTGAAGGTTAGGTTTTCCTAATATATATCCTGCTTGGAACCTCCATCATAGAACGTATATCTAACATGCAATCCATCCGGACGTTTGGATCAAATATGAACATGAGAGACTCATTATGTTTTACGAAAACCCTTTAAAAAACCATGCAACCCTTAAGACATGGTGTTCATCTTAAGTGAAATTACAATTACTAACCACAAGAAGCAAGCATCAATTTCAGGGAACATTCCAACCAAAATTGCATCAAATTACTTTTCTAAAGATCTTAATGGTGATCAGGCATTAAGACAATCAGATAATTTTAATCACGGTGATAATAATTCAAAGTGTGCATGCAATCAATTATAAGCAATTAAATAAAAATCACATATGCTAAGGCTCAAGGCTTCGCCTTAGCAAAAGGAATTAGTTACGCATATTCATAATTGAAATCATATAAAATATTATTATATAGAAAAGGATTGAAAACACCTTAAAGTAGAAAAACTTCAAGAACCCTAGCAATTCTCTCTGTCTCCAAAGTTTCATAAAAGCAAGCGTACCTCCAAAACTAAGAATGACAAAGCAATATAACCTGCTATGCCATTGCACAATCCCTAAAAACCAGGTCCTCTATTCCAACTAGGAAACTAAGAATAATAATAAAATATCTTAGAAAATAAAGTCCTAATTAAGCTAGGATAATCTGCCAAGTACTTGTCCAGCCATGTTTTAGCCTCAAATATCCTCTAAATCCGGCCATGATAGATTGTTTTGAAGATCAGGACGTTCTGAACACATCTCCAGAAGGCCACAAACCCATATGAGGTCATCTTGGGCTCCAAAAACGCAATTCAAGCCCAAAAAGTCACTATTCCAGCTCCTCGCATTGCTACTTTTGCTATGATGGAAAAATATGATATTTTGACATCATCAAGCTAAGTGACTCATGAACGTCCTCCAAAAAATCGTCCATTTGGTTTTATTTTGCTCTAGAGGAAGTCAAAAGTCATATATTGAAAATACAATTCAAAGTATCAAAATTCTTCCAAAATATTAACCAAAATATACTAAGAATAGAGTAAAATATATAATATGAAATTGACTCATCAACAAGTTTATTAAATTTTCTAGCAAAATTGATAAACAACTAGCCAAGGCCAAAGAAGTTCAAGCAAAACAAGAGCAACAAGGAATACAAAGAAAATCCTAAAGGCTACCTAGAAGACTACCTTTCAACAACTTGGACATCCCACGACTACTCGGTTGCCACATCTTCAGCAGCCGCAACACTCCCAGCAGTAGCATCATCCGGCGCTTCACCCCCGGCTGCTCTAGCTTGGGCATTAACCTCTTCGACTACTTCATTAATGGAGGCCTCAAAAGTAAAGGCAAACAAGTCATCCGGAGAAATAAAAAAGGTCTCGAAACCTCGAGCCCTGCCTTTTCACCCTTCAGTTGCTCGTTCTCATCGAGCAGACCAACACGGACTCGTTACAGCTTATCCACTTCATTCTTCAGACTTTCGTTGATCTTCAGTACACCTTGAAGTTCCAACACTTGGGGTTCAAGCCTATCGACAGTTCTCTTGAAGTGGATTACTTGATTATAAGCAGTAATCAACTCTTCATCCTTTGCATAAGCAGCGAAACAAAGCTCATAAACTACAAACTTAAGATCTTGAATCTGAGGTATGTAACATCCAATCTCATTTTTTGCACTTTCATACTTAACTTGGATCGCATCAAGCCTAGTCTTCAAGTTAACAATCTCTTGGCGAGCAGTCTCAAGCTGCATAGAAGTGGGGGTAGAAATATTAGACCCCTTCAAAGCAACAAGCTCAGATTCCAACCTCTCGATCTTCTCGGTAGAAGAATAAGCTTTGACTGCCACAACCTTTGCCACCTCCTGGTAGCCTTGGTATCCTCTTGGTCAAAGAGCATAGACTCGATTGTCAGAATAGCCGTCTTCTGCATCTTTGCAAGTAGAGCAGCTTTCCTACACTAGGCTGCATACTTCACAAAGGAACTTGGGCAAACAATCCCTTTAACCCCATCGACAAACTTGGCACAAACGTCTATGTCTTCAAGCAGACCTGGTTTCAAAAGTGCACAGATCTTAGCAGCCTCCCCAAAAAGCAGGTTTAGCGAATTTCTCACAGCTGCCCACGCGAGCAGTCTCCTCATTCTCAGTAGGCGAATCAGTCTTAACAGCAAAGGGAGTGGGCCTTGGCGTCACTTTAGCAACATAGTCCACCTTATCGCTTTTCATAATAGCAAGCCTCTCCAAAAGTGAACCAGACTTAGCTCCTAACGGACGTCTTGGTACAGACTTCGGCATTGGGGGCATAATAGGACCTTTACGTTGAGCAATCATATCAGCAATCATACTAGCCATTCTCGACATGGTAGGCGCCACATGCTCAGATCTAGCAGCCTCATTTTTCTTCCCATTGGAAGAAGTCATGTCAATCATAAGCCTCTAGACAACAGGTGGACCCTCACGAGCAGCGGAGGAAGTCTTTAGTTTTTTCTCAACTGACATCTCTTGAGTAAAAGGGGAAGATTTCTTCTTTCTACCTTCATTCACAATAGGCTCCACAACAGCAATCAGACGAGTTAAGGCATTCACCTTGATCCTTTTTACCTTTTCTTTCGGGAGTAGCCCACATTTCTCCCAGCGAAGAGAACTAAGTAGTCAATGCCATTCAAAGTACTCAGCAAGAAAGCTCAACCCATACTTAGCAAGAAAGACCAACAAGTAGGAGGCCTACATGCCCAACATTTTAGCAGCTTATAAGGCCTGCGACCTCCTCATTTCTCTCAATCACCGGCATGGCCCGTATCAGGTCTAAGAGCCCAAAGGACATGAGCCATATGGCTTGCCTAGCATTACGCCCCATCGCCACAATCCACGGTCCTAGCTGCACAAGATGCCATTGGCTCTAGCTAAGTTGAGCAACCCAAACAGTGGTCCCTGCCACAACACCTCTTTGGCCCATGCCTAGCATGAAGGAAATTTTGTGAAAAACATGTTCATTTGAGCAACATCTATATAACATGCATTTAACAATTAAAGGCGGAATCATGCTTGCATGCACTCAAAAACAAAACATCAACCATGAAATTCAAAGCCTAGTAGATTGGTGAACCAAGACTCAACTCAAATCAAAGTGAGTTGAGAAATTTATACCTTTGTAGATTCCTCTTTGCATAAGCAAAGGCTAATCACCCAAGGAGAGGGCCTTCATTCCTTGCGTCTTAGATCCATGGATTTGGATGGAAGAATATGTTTCTCCAAGTTCTCAAAATAGAGAACCTCTAAGTCTCCACACCAAGGTAAGATGTGAAGAAGAGATGAGTGACCTTGGAGGAGAAAGATTACTAGCTAATCCCTCCAAGGGGGCCGGCCTCTTAGAGAGAAAAGAGAGAGATATGTTCTCTCCAATTCTCTAAAAGAAACCCTAAATGAATTTTGGCTATAAAGTCATATTTATACATTTATTCATTGGAGTGGCAAACTTGTAATTAAGTCCAAAACCCACTCCTTTAACAAAATGGCCGGCCATAGGGTTTCATTGGGCTTTTAAGGCCTTTGTGAATTATTTGTCATTAAGTTGTCATACAACTTAAGTCAATGGGCTTGACGTTCGAAGCCCATTGGGCCTTGAGGCCCAAAACTAACCCGTAGTCTTTTAACGAACTTTATTCGTTTGATTAATTAACATATTAATGAATCCTTGCCATAAATAATTAAACCATTTAATTATTCTTACTCATCTCCGTTGTTTCTTCAATCTCTACCTTACACGGTGTACGATCCATTAGGTTCCTTTTAGCGAGGCAGTGGGCGATTAAAACTCTTTCAAATCGATTGTGACTTGAAACTTACTTTCAATTCTCCCTTTAGTGTTTATACACGTTTAGGGCTTCCACAAACCATGAGTGACACCTAGCAGTATGTCATGGTTACCCAAGCTAATCAGAAGAGGTGGAGAACCTATTCAGTTTAGGATTACAATGCAATATGGTCTTTCTCTAATACAATACTCTTGATCACATTGTTTGGATTGATAGTTTATTCATGTCTACTATCCAATGTGATTCATTTACTTATATGATTACTTTGAATGTGATTTGGAACGACTTCCTAAATCTCATTCATACTCTGGCCAGAGATTCTTAATCATATCATAGAGTATTCTCCCTCAAACGGTTTGAAGGTTAGAGATCCCTTGTTGCGCATTCACTCGCCTCCATGGCTAAGTGGCTTAACCTCAACTATGCCGTGGACACCCTCAAATGGAGTGACTTTGACATAATCAAAGATCAAGGACTTAACCACAAGACAACTATGTTGCCTCAGGTCAAAGGACTACTTTGCATTATCCCAACCATGAGTTCTCATGTGACATGAGTATGAGAACTCTTCGTTGATCGTGTTCAGTAAACTCATTCCTTATTGAGCACCTACGTACATGTCTTGGTGTCTGTCACACCAATGACTCGAGACCAGTCACTCTCACTAAGAGAAGACATAGCACATACTGATCTTAACGGACTGTCAATGCCCAATTGGCAATCCTATGATTAGGAACGTTTAGGATATGTATACGAAAGAGAATGGTCTTATGAATCTAACTTCTTTAAATTACATTCTCCTAATTACATATTCCTTGGACTTATCGTTTAAGCATATAACATTTATATGAGACGGCTTAAAACAATAATTTTTGCCCTTGATATTAAACTAGATTAGTTTAACATGTGAAATGTCCGTAAAGTATCATCATATGATTGGTTTAAGGGCACATTTCCAACAATCTCCCACTTGCACTAGAGCCAATCAGCTTGGTCATCAGTGATGATACCTCTTCTGTAGTCATTTCAAAAATGGCTGAGTAGTAGGCCTAGGAAATGGATATCTATATGTTATCCATAGAAGCAACCTTGAGAATAATGACGTCACCATTATACATGATTCTTAATCATGTGGTTTAGTCTCTCATTTGAGTTCGGATCTTGATGAGACCTTGATTCCCTAGCTTGAGCTATCGCCCCATTAGTGTCGTAGTGTCGGTACACTAGAGACATTTTCTGGTTGGAACCGAATAGAGAGTTCATAAATGAACTTTCCCATCCAAACAACATTGTTGTAAGCTTCTATATGGCAATATATTTTGCATTCATAATGGAACACACTAAAGTCATTACTTTTAATGTTTCCATCCAAATATCTCTTTAGTCATAATAAAGAGATATCTGATTATTTCTTCATTCATAATGAAGAAACATCCAATGATGGATTAAATTCATAATCTAATACATTTACGCTTCCATTACGTTACTCTAATTCTTCCTCATTCTTTGAGGAATCTATCCTTTAGTATTTCTTAAATACTCAAGGACTCACTTGACAGTTGCCATGGTTCTGATCCTGGGCTTGCACTGATATCGTTTTGTACCTTTCTAGGTACAACTCATATCAATGTTTTTCATACAATATGAAATACATAAATCACCTTTCTGCGTATGCATAAAGGATTCTATTTACGCATTATTTCTTTAGGAGTCAAAGGGTACGTTCCCTTTGAGAAAGGCAACTTGCTAGTCTCACTAGAGTCGTCCTTCTAATTGAAGTTTATCATCATATGAGAAACTTTCTAGCATCTCTTGTCTATTATTAGGGAATGATATAATCGAATTATATCTTGAAATATATCATTATAGATTTCTATCCCATGTATTTAGACTATATCTCCCATATACATTCTATCATTTATAGAATGTTTAAAGTCATAACTTTAACGAAGAAGTATTCTTTTCATTTCCAAAATTAATATATCATATATATATTCAAATTTAGGAATATGATTAACTCCCACTAATCTTTTGTGAACCTAGTAAACAAAAGATTCATTCACATCTTTATGAGAAATCAAACGATTTGATCTTTCTCTCATAAGACGCTTATAGCTCCCACTAGCTTGCTAAGATCCATGATGAATGGATCTCTACAACTTACATGTCTTGTGATTCATAGTTTTAGACATATATTATCAAGACTATCTTAATAATGGTTTCGGAAACCCATATTATGTCCAAGCATTGAATCACCATTTAGTTGTAGCTAGCAATCTTCGAATTAATTGAAACTAAGACTACATCAAAGATGGTTTCTTCAAAGTCAACCATTCTCTTTGATTGTAGTCACCTTAAGCTACCAATTAGCTATAAAGGTTTCATTATTTCGGGTCAAATGGTACTTTACCATTTCCTTGAGTATATGTCATATATACACTCAATGTAGTCATAAGGATTTTTCATTCTTATTTCTTTCGAATTAAGAGGTGTAACTCTATGACATAGTCATAAAGTTCAAACCATTCAACTGAGACAGTTTATAAATCCCTCTTGACTACCTTGGAGCTTGTGGTGTAGGAACTAGGTTGTTATATTTGTTGATTATCATCTTGTCTCTCAAAGAACCCATTCTTTGAGTTCTAACTCTTGTTCATTTGCGCTATCTTAGGCAAATCCTAGTGTAGGATTACAATGAACTACCCAACAAACAACATTTGTTAGTTGGTTTATAGAAGTGATATCCAAATGTTAATTTAAGGATATCCACAAGATAATTCTCAAACAAATATTGCTTATTAGCACACAACCCCAAATCTTAACATGATTAAGATTTGTCTTTCTTTCCAACTACATCTTATGGAGTCATGAAAATTTTGGAAGATCTTCTAATTGACAATTATATTGTCTTAGAAGTATATATCCTATATATGGGTAATTGATAATATCCAACAAACTAAATCTTATTCAAGTTCGTTCTTCTCTTAATGGAGAAATCCATTATCTTATGATACTTCTTTCCTTGATATCTTTCAAGAAAACTATTCTAAAGTGTTACCACTCCTTGGATCAAATCTAAGGAGGTAAATACTTTAGACGTCTTACTCATCAACTTACATTTCTTGAATTCTTTGAAACATTTTGCAAAGTATTCGGACTTGTGTTTATTCAAAATAAACTATAGTCCAACCGAGAGTGATCTTCGGTGAATGTCATACAACATGAGTAGTATTATGTTTGTGGACAAGTGTCACTAACATCTAAGTGAATTAACCTCAACAACTTTGTGATTCTTTCTTCTTTCCAAAAGAATAAAGATTCGAACATTTCGCCTCTATACAATTTTAATAAGAAGGTATTGGATCCGGATCTAATGATCCAAAGCATCCATCAATGACCAACTCGTAATTTATGTTTTAGAGGTATCACAACTCAGTTGAGATTAGTCACTACCTTGCAACCTTTTGGGTTTTAAGCATCGTTATATTCTAAACAGTTAACACTACCATATCATCTCTACTATAGAGATAATTAATTAGATTACAATAATCTAATCATTCATTAATAAAGAACAATGTTTTGTCAAACAAAACATTTATCCATTTAACATACGGAATTAAGTTCCTTTATTCAATTGGAATGTAAAGACAATCTTTGTTTTTCCATTTCCTTTGGTAGTTTATATGAGGAAGTAAGTACTATCTGCTTTCGCAGAGATCTACATTTAATTCACGTTCCGAATGTGAAGTACTTTCTCTTCTCTCATTAATCTTCTACTTCTTATTAGCCACACTTTTACAACGATTGTAAAACATAGTTACTAATACGGAATCAAGCATTCAAGTAGAAGAACCAACTGTTTTGAACTTTTCAAGAACAATTTACAACACCTTCGAAAGGTGTGTTCTTGACATTTGCAAGACATTTCTTGCAAATACCCCTTCCAATGTCCATCCTTTCATAAAGAAAGTTTGTTCCCTTGGAGTTATTTCGCTTTCTTCATTTGACTTCTCCTTTGTCTACAATAGTCATGGTCCCTAAACTCCCACTGTCTCTCTTGAAACTTATTTCAATTGTTTTATACACATCAAACGATTTGGAGAGGGTGTGGTTATTGTTCACTATATCGTTTACAATAAACCTAGTGAACCATTTGGATAGGGACACAAAGGTGAAGTTATTGCCTAGTTTCCGTCTCTAGAAGTGGTGTAACACTTCAACACTCAATGATTCAAAATCATTATAAGTTCATGTTGATGGACTAATTTTGTCAACCAACCATTATGTTCTAAACATAATTACAAACTTTCAAGAGTTGTTCAAGGCAACTCTCATTTCTTCATACAACAATTTGTAAGTGAAGAATTATGGCACATAAAGTGTCCATGCCTTTGTGCTTTCTTCTTAAGTTCCTTGTTCATGTAACAAAGAAACAAGCACTAATGTTTACGTTAGTTAAGGGTTGTTCAAAGCAACTCTTATTTCTTCATACAACGATTTGTAATTGAAGAATTATGACTTTAAAAGTGTTGTCCTCTTTATGATAGACTTATCTAACATGTTCTTCCAATGGTACATTATCAATAGGAAGATTGTGAGGATGAGACTACTTAGGTAAATATACAATCCATTTAAGACAATCTTTGGGATTGTGGTACCAAGTCCGGAAACTAAAGCATTCGGCTTTTCTTTGTCAAGTTTTGGATAGCATTTGCAAATATATGGGTAAACAAATACATAACGTATATAAATTAATTGATTTTAAGCCATTTGATCCGAGTCTGTAAATCAAATAGCACCACCCACTATTTTTGGCAAATTCCATATCCCTCATTGGAATTCGAGAGTTTTGGATGAAACTCTTAGTAGGGTATGGGAGACTCACCATTACCAAGCCCACCTCAGAAGAATATCATATTGGCTAGCAACAATAATGATGAGAGGATAACGCTTTAGCCAATTACAACATTTGTAATTACCCATCTAATTTGGCCTCTAGAAAATGATGCCTCAGAAGAATATCATATTGGCACCATTGCACTTAGTTAAGTCATTCCCACCATGCTAGTTCAAGTAGGGGTTCAAGAATGGCCTCAGAAGAATATCATATTGACCATACTCGTTGCCTACCTTCACTTCATCATATGTTTATAGGCTTCTCCTGAATGTAAACACATACTTTGCATACCCCGGAACTGGACGAATACGGTGTATGAGTCACAAACGATTGAAGCCCACCATGGTGGAAGGCCTACGAAGAGATGTTCAAAGCATCTCTCGCTTATCAACTTAATAATGGTTTGGTTGAGGGTTTTAGGTCTCATCACATATAAACATACATTTAAATCTTATTAAAACAATTTTGGTCCTATTACAACTATTGGTCCATGTGATTGATTTAGTAGTATATAATACTCCCACTATGCTTATAAAACGGTTTTTAAAGCAAGAGTATATGATACTACTAACATAAACTTTGCATTCATTTGATGGACCATATAGTTGCCTTAGGGCCTTAGGATGACTATGAACCTTTGATTAGATTCAACACGAGCCTAGTGTTGAATCTCGGTCTAGGGATGGTGATTGATTTTAGTTACGCGTTTAATCACATTAAGGCGTGTTGTCTTAGGGGCGTTGGACCCTCTACTCCATTTTCATGCATATCAAATTACAACCAAAATCTAATCTACACATTCCCATGGTTCAAACAAATTTGAAACGGCCTTTCACATAGCTCAATTATCGTAGGCTTAGGTTCATAATCACCCTTTAATTAATTAACGCTTTAACTAATTAAACTTTGAATGCAACATTGTCATTTGGTTTTTGTATCCATAGAATTGATTTAAATGGAGCTAAATGAAATGAAAATCCAATTCTCATTTAAAGAGACAAAACCATTTTGTTCTCAACCTAATTTGGGCCAAAATGCAATAACCTCAACTTTTTGGGCTATGTTGCAAAACTTAAACTTTTGAGCTCGTTTTGTAAAAACACAAAAGTCCACTACTTCATGTAATTACAACTAGAACCCAAAAATTTCAACAAATTCAAAAACTTCATTAAAGGAACAAAACAATTTGTCCTTTAATGATTTTGGGCCTTTACGTAAATACGTAAACTTTTGGGTCAAACTACAAATACACAAAAGTATCAAAACTTTATGTAATTGCATAAAAGCCCCAAAAGAACCCTATTTTAATAGGGTGGCCGGTTATAGAGAGTGAAGCCACAAAATTTTGAAAATTTTTCAACAAAGTCATAAAGCCATGCAAGTGGAATAGGGTTGGTGTGATATAGGTGTGTAAGGAAAAATATCAATTATGTACATTAATTCAAACACTGTCAACATTTCCATATCCTTTTAAATAAATGTCTTGTTGATAGAAATTTCACACCAACCAACACAAAACAAAGACTTTATAAAATTAACTAAAACTTTAAATCATAACATCAAACCTTTTTGTTCTTGGCAAGAACATACCAAGAACATTGAAGAACATCCATGAAAACCCATAAGAGCTCCATGAATGTTTTCAATCAATAAAACTCAAATTTTCACTACTCAAAATGGGGTTAACATCCTAGGGTACTTAGGGGGTTCCAAAAGTCACCTTAAAACACTTTTAACAAGTCAAACAAGAACCCAAAAATCCACCATTTGGATTTGGCCGAAAATCCCCAAAAACATGGCACCAAATTTTAGCTCCAAAATTCATGCTCATATGAACTACATCTACAACATTTGAGATGGCAAATTTTCTAACAAAATTTATATTCAAAGAAGCAAGAATAAAGCTTGTAACAATTACAACATTCAAATCAAAGACTATGAACTACAAAACCCAAAAGGATTCACCAACTACTAGACCTAGGCTCTGATACCACTTGAAGGAAATTTTGTGAAAAACATGTTCATTTGAGCAACATCTATATAGCATGCATTTAACAATTAAAGGAGGAATCATGCTTGCATGCACTCAAAAACAAAACATCAACCATGAAATTCAAAGCCTAGTAGATTGGTGAACCAAGACTCAACTCAAATCAAAGTGAGTTGAGAAATTTATACCTTTGTAGATTCCTCTTTGCATAAGCAAAGGCTAATCACCCAAGGAGAGGGCCTTCATTCCTTGCTTCTTAGATCCATGGATTTGGATGGAAGAATATGTTTCTCCAAGTTCTCAAAATAGAGAACCTCTAAGTCTCCACACCAAGGTAAGATGTGAAGAAGAGATGAGTGACCTTGGAGGAGAAAGATTACTAGCTAATCCCTCCAAGGGGGCCGGCCTCTTAGAGAGAAAAGAGAGAGATATGTTCTCTCCAATTCTCTAAAAGAAACCCTAAATGAATTTTGGCTATAAAGTCATATTTATACCTTTATTCATTGGAGTGGCAAACTTGTAATTAAGTCCAAAACCCACTCCTTTAACAAAATGGCCAGCCATAGGGTTTCATTGGGCTTTTAAGGCCTTTGTGAATTATTTGTCATTAAGTTGTCATACAACTTAAGTCAATGGGCTTGACGTTCGAAGCCCAAAACTAACCCGTGGTCTTTTAACGAACTTTATTCGTTTGATTAATTAACATATTAATTAATCCTTGCCATAAATAATTAAACCATTTAATTATTCTTACTCATCTCCGTTGTTTCTTCAATCTCTACCTTACACGGTGTACGATCCATTAGGTTCCTTTTAGCGAGGCAGTGGGCGATTAAAACTCTTTCAAATCGATTGTGACTTGAAACTTACTTTCAATTCTCCCTTTAGTGTTTATACACGTTTAGGGCTTCCACAAACCATGAGTGACACCTAGCAGTATGTCATGGTTACCCAAGCTAATCAGAAGAGGTGGAGAACCTATTCAGTTTAGGATTACAATGCAATATGGTCTTTCTCTAATACAATACTCTTGATCACATTGTTTGGATTGATAGTTTATTCATGTCTACTATCCAATGTGATTCATTTACTTATATGATTACTTTGAATGTGATTTGGAACGACTTCCTAAATCTCATTCATACTCTGGCCAGAGATTCTTAATCATATCATAGAGTATTCTCCCTCAAACGGTTTGAAGGTTAGAGATCCCTTGTTGCGCATTCACTCGCCTCCATGGCTAAGTGGCTTAACCTCAACTATGCCGTGGACACCCTCGAATGGAGTGACTTTGACATAATCAAAGATCAAGGACTTAACCACAAGACAACTATGATGCCTCAGGTCAAATGACTACTTTGCATTATCCCAACCATGAGTTCTCATGTGACATGAGTATGAGAACTCTTCGTTGATCGTGTTCAGTGAACTCATTCCTTATTGAGCACCTACATACTTGTCTTGGTGTCAGTCACACCAATGACTCGAGACCAGTCACTCTCACTAAGAGAAGACATAGCACATACTGATCTTAACGGACTGTCAATGCCCAATTGGCAATCCTATGATCCGGAACGTTTAGGATATGTATACGAAAGAGAATGGTCTCATGAATCTAACTTCTTTAAATTACATTCTCCTAATTACATATTCCTTGGACTTATCGTTTAAGCATATAACATTTATATGAGACGGCTTAAAACAATAATTTTTGCCCTTGATATTAAACTAGATTAGTTTAACATGTGAAATGTCCATAAAGTATCATCATATGATTGGTTTTAGGGCACATTTCCAACATAGCAGAGTCCTGGCCCCTACCAATCGACGTGCTGCACCACCTCTACGGATACCCCGTGACAACACTATCCAAGAAAAATCAACAACAACAACAACAAAGCCTTTTCCCACTAAATGGGGTCGGCTATATGAATCCTAGAATGCCATTGCCCTCGGTTTTGTGTCATGTCCTCCGTTAGATCCAAGTACTCTAAGTCTTTTCTTAGGGTCTCTTCCAAAGTTTTCCTAGGTCTTCTTCTACCCCTTAGGCCCTGAACCTCTGTCCCGTAGTCACATCTTCGAACCGGAGTGTCAGTAGGCCTTCTTTGCACATGTCCAAATCACCGTAACTGATTTTCTCTCATCTTTCCTTCAATTTCGGCTACTCTTACTTTACCTCGGATATCCTCATTCCTAATCTTATCCTTTCTCGTGTGCCTACACATCCAACGAAGCATCCTCATCTCCGCTACACCCATTTTGTGTACGTGTTGATGCTTCACCGCCCAACATTCTGTGCCATACAGCATCGCCGACCTTATTGCCATCCTATAAAATTTTTCCTTGAGCTTCAGTGGCCTACAACGGTCACACAACACGCCGGATGCACTCTTCCACTTCATCCATCCAGCTTGTATTCTATGGTTGAGATCTTCATCTAATTCTCCGTTCTTTTGCAATATAGATCCTAGGTAGCGAAAACGGTCGCTCTTTGGTATTTCCTGATCTCCGATCCTCACCCCTAACTCATTTTGGCCTCCATTTGCATTGAACTTGCACTCCATATATTCTGTCTTTGATCGGCTTAGGTGAAGACCTTTAGATTCCAACACTTCTTTCCAAAGGTTAAGCTTCGCATTTATCCCTTCCTGAGTTTCATCTATCAACACTATATCCTTTGCGAAAAGCATACACCAAGGAATATCATCTTGAATATGTCCTGTCAACTCATCCATTACCAACGCAAAAAGGTAAGGACTTAAGGATTGTTGATGCACAAAATTAGTGAGGATTTTGGTACAACAGAAAGTATTAAGTTTGTGATCTTCACTAGATTGCTCCGGTCATTAGTGTGGATAAGTATGTAAATGGATAGAGACAGGAAAGCAAACACAAGATGTACGTGGTTCACCCATATTGACTACGTCCACGGAGTAGAAGAGTTCTCATTAATTGTGAAGGGTTTACACAAGTACATAGGTTCAAGCTCTCCTTTAGTGAGTAGAAGTGAATGATTTAGTACAAATGACATTAGGAAATATTGTGGGAAAATGATCTCGTAATCACGAAACTTCTAAGTACCGAAGTATGGTATCGTCTTCACTTGCCTTATCTGTCTCATAGGTAGATGTGGCATCTTCTCTGGAAGTACTCTTCCTCCATCCAGGGGTGGTATCTTTAACTGGTAGAGATGCACAAGGTAATGTATCAATTTCACTTAAAGCTTACTTGTAGTTTCAGGCTTGGTCAAGCGCGATACAAACCATGTAGTAGGAGTCCCCCAAGTCGCCGAGCTAGGGGATCTGCTGAAAGAGGTGACAGACAAGGTAAGCAATCAAAGCTCCAAGCAATCAGTCCCAGATCAGAAGTTTGATTTTGAGTTCCGGCTGATTGTTCTCATTCTCCCTATCTTGCAGGCAGCATGAAGGATAAAGAGAAGAAAAATGAGAAGAGATGATATGAGATACTTTTGCTTTTGAAGAAGTAACATTCCACAGGCTTATTATTGAACTGGGCTGGAGGGTTTTCTGGTTTCCTCCAGAGTATAAGGCCGACTGAAGAATTTGAGGGTCAAAACAAGTCCATCAAATCTAGAGTACGTTCGACCCTGCTAATATGGGATACTTTTGTTGTTGACAAAGTAGTGGATGTATCGGCACGTGATCTGTTACGCTTGTCTCCACATGCTTCCTTGTATCCTTCTCACTTGCCCTATCTGTTCCTCAGGCAGATGTGGTATCTTCTCTGAAAGCATAAGATGTTGAAGATGAGTACTCGAGAGCAATGCTAGGTAAGTAATCAGGTAAAGGGTTCCAGGCAGTCAGTTCCTGACTAGAAGCTTGATTCCGAATGCTGACTGATTGCTCTCTTTCTTCTTGTCTTGCAGGTAAGAACAAGGCCAAAGGAAAAGACAGGGAAAAAGCATGATATGGGATACTCTTACTTTTAACCCTGATGATATGAGATATTCTTGCTCTGGTATAGCTTGTTTGCAGAGGTATTATCGGGGGGGAGAAAGCTGAGTATTTCGAGAGGCTTCGTTGGGAGTGCCCTCTCAGATATAAGGAAGGGTTGAGCATTTTTACAGGTCTGCT
The DNA here is from genome assembly GCF_042453785.1 of Malus domestica. Lineage (NCBI taxonomy): Eukaryota > Viridiplantae > Streptophyta > Magnoliopsida > Rosales > Rosaceae > Malus > Malus domestica. Next base: position 24,171,875 of record NC_091673.1, read on the forward strand.
TGTCCGTTGAGGATGGAGGTCGACATATATGGGAGTCTGTCTAACAATAAGTAGTAATGTTGTTCCTTTACCCTGCTTGGTCATAGCACGGTAGTCGGAGCTGCTAGCTTCACGTGTTTTAACTCTATAAGAGCACTTTGAAAAAGTGGTCTGTGGTATCTGGAAAGCTGATGTTGTGTGTGAAGATTACAGACAAGCTTTATCCAAGGAGATCTGGCTCTCGAAGTTGAGAAAGCAGTGCCTCTTCGATTTTCGAACAAGCAATCTTGTCAGGGATCTGGCTCTCGAGATTCGGAGAACGGTGCCTCTTCGATTTTTAAGAAAGCAATCTTGCTGAGAGTCTGGCTCTCGAGATTCAGAGAGCGGTGTCTCTTCGATTTTTGAAAAAGTAATCATGTTGGGAGTCTGGCTCTCGAGATTCGGAGGGCGGTGCGTCTTCGAATTTGGAGCAAGCAATCTTGTTGGGAGTGTTTTCTCGAATGTGAGTAAAGGTTGGGCATGTTTGCTAGTCTACCTTGCCACAGAGCACAGAGGTCGACACACAAAGACTTTCCAATTATCCAGCAGTGGTGTTGTTCCTTTACCCTTGTGGGTAATAATATGGTAGTTAGACCTTCAAAATTTATGTGTCTAAACTTTGTTAGTGCTGTTTCTTTGCTATTCTTTTACCCTTCTTGGTCATAGCGATGTAGTGGGAGCTGCAAGCTTCACGTGTCTAAACTTTGTCAGAGATCTTTGGCAAAGTTATTTGTGGTACCCATGAACTGATGTTGCGTGTGGAAAGTGGATGATTGAACAGTAAGATTCATGTGTTTTCTACTTCACCAGAAATCTTCGACAGAATGCTCTTAATTTTCGCAAAGTTGAGTGTGCCTGTGACAGGTGCTGACAAGGCTGAAAAAGCAGATGCCTCTTCGATTTTTGAGATCAGCCCTCATGGTCTATGAGCAGCCTAGCTTTTGAGAAAGCAGGCGCCTCTTCGATTTCTGAGATCGACCTTCGTGGTCTTTGAGTAGCCCAGCTTTTGAGAAAGCAAACGCCTCTTCGATTTCTGAGATCGGCCCTCGTGGTCTCTGAGCAGCCCAACTTTTGAGAAAGCAAACGCCTTTTCGATTTCTGAGCAGGTGCCTCTTCAATTTCTGAAGCTCCGTCGAGTGCAGATTTTTATAGAGGTTGGCATTAAGTTCTAAAGCACACTTGAATCTCCACCAGTAGAAGCTCCCTTCTTACACTTCTAAGATCTTGATTTGTCCGACCTCTTCTCTCTTTAACACCTTTGAAAATGTTTGGCCCCTCCGACCGTCGTTTTGACTTGAACCTTGTTGAAGAGGTAGCCACGCCTTTTCCAGACAACATATGGTGCCCATCCTTCTTATCCCCTACTGGTCTTCTTACCGTTGGGGATTCCGTGATGAAGAATGATATAATCGCTGCGGTGGTGGCCAGGAACCTTCTCACTCCCAAAGATAACAGACTACTTTCCAAACGGTCTGATGAGTTGGCTGTTAAGGATTCTCTGGCTCTCAGTGTTCAGTGTGCAGGTTCTGTGTCTAATATGGCCCAACGCCTATTTGCTCGAACCCGCCAAGTTGAATCATTGGCGGCTGAAGTGATGAGTCTCAAACAGGAGATTAGAGGGCTCAAGCATGAGAATAAACAGTTGCACCGGCTCGCACATGACTATGCTACAAACATGAAGAGGAAGCTTGACCAGATGAAGGAATCTAATGGTCAGATTTTACTTAATCATCAGATGTTTGTGGGTTTGTTCCAAAGGCATTTATTGCCTTCGTCTTCTAGGGCTGTACCGCGTAATGAAGCTCCAAATGATCAACCTCTGATGCCTCCTCCTTCTAAGGTTCTGTCCAATACTGAGGCTCTGAATGATCCCCCTCCGGTGCCTTCTCTTTCTAGGGCTCTACCGACTGCTGAGACTTCTCCTAAGCAACCTTTGTGAAGGCTCCCTCTTGTTTGTTTATTTTGACTCATGTATATGTACATATTTGTAACTTATCGGACATATCAATAAATAAGCTTTGTTTCATTTCAACATATTGTGTTAAATACATCAAGAAAAAGATAAGGAAAATTAAATTTTTCTTACCTCTGTGCGGCATGGAGAAGACGAAGCAAGCGACGAAAGACGATCCTTTGCATAGGCAAGATTTAGAAGATTGCTAGAGGAGGGGGAACAAATATCCTCTAAGCTCTCTCTCTTTCTCTTGTAGGGTAAAATAAATCGCTCTCCAAAGTTGATTTAATAATTCACTTAAGGTGGACTTAAATAGGCTTTGAGAGAAATTTATTTTCCTTTCCTAGAAGTATCTAATTTCCAATTCAAGAGGGAATCTGCATCAAAACAAGAAACAATCTTAAGTTTCCCAAAGCAAGAAGATCTCTACATCTGCTGCCCTTTTCTGCGAGCAGCCCAACAGGTGTGAGGGCATTTACGGTGCCAAAAATAATCAAGAGGCAACACGTGGATTTTTGGGTAAAAGGGACAAAATTACCCTCGAGGCACACTGGAATTCCTACGCACGAGCAATGGACAATCATCCCTCAATCAAGTCAAAAGTGCCCAAATAGGTATTTATTTATAACCTATTTCATCCATCCCTCATCATATCTTCTCCACAAAGTAACCCCTAAATCATTCATTTTTATTATATTAATTAGCTAATTAATTGATTAATTATTCAATTAATTTGCTAATTAAACACAATTCATGAACTTGACCCACAAATCCATCTAAGTGGCCGGTCCATCTCCTCCCAAGGTGGCCGGCCACACCCCTATATAAACCCCTTCATTCTCTCCAAAACTCAACTCCAATTCTCTTGCTAAATTCTCTAAATTCTCCAAACATTTTTCCCTCAAAATTCTAACTTTGGCATCGGAGGTTCTTTGGCCAAAGCCCCCCCTATTCATCGTGGGAGCGTGAGGCTCTTGGCCTTAACCTAAGGTGTTATTTGTTTTGCAGGTGCAATTTTGTCCAAGAACAAGGATGAAGAAATTTGCATCCACAAATAGCATAGCATTCAATTCATGGTATTACACCAAGAGTTTTTTCTTACAAAGTGATATTCTAATCAGTAGTATAGAGTATTAGATATTTTGAATTTTTTAATCATTAAATCTTGATTAGCTAATGGTTAAAACTTAAAATATTTGGAGTATTTTATACTATAGAGCACAATAAATTTTTCTTCTAACCAATAACCACTTTACTGTAAAAAGATGAGAAACCAAAATATGAGTAACTATATAAGACTCTACCAAAGCCAATTGGTCTTAAAGCACATATGCGCTATACCACGCATATACCTAAAAATAACATAAACTTCATCAGTCTAAGATATATATGCTTCGTTTTATATAATTAATTAGGCAAGAGTTGCCATATAAACCAATTAGCAATACTTCTCTTTCTAATATCGAAAGAGAACCTATTCGAATCCTCCTGTTTCGTTGGTCATCAAAAGAGAGACTGTATATCCATCATATACCAAATTGAGGGTATAAGTTCTTAACCTTGATTAGTTAAGTTCAACGATGTAATTAACTAGCCGCTTGTTAATTTCAGCATAGAACTCTAAACAATGAGATAACCAAGTGATAGAACTAGTAGATCCATTAGCCTTTATCTAAAAATAGTCTGTGTACGTACCTAAGGAAAACAAGAAACCTGCTGTTTGGGTATATTTACAGCAAACAGTAGGTGCAGAAAAGATACAACCTATGAGCACTGCATCCTTTCTGGAATGGAATGTGGCCATGAAAATGCTACTCGATCGTGCTAAATTTCAAAGGCAATGGCCCCATTCTTTTTCAAGATAACTAGATGGTCTGAAACTTGAAGGCTAAAACGTGGGCAGCTACTAGACTTGGCAGTTTTTGACACGACACGGTGACACGACACGAAAACGACACGAAAATAACGGGTTTTGGGTCAACACGATAACTTATCGGGTCACTATCGGGTGACCCGTTAAGAACCCGTTAATAACGGGTTCTTAACAGGTATACACGCGGGTAACACGTGGGTAACCCGTTTCGACCCGTTAAGAAAAAAATTATTTTAATAATTTTAAAGTTTAATTACTAAAAGATTTATTATAAAACACAATAGTCATATTAATATATACAATATATTCTATATTAAATATATAGTTTTGTATTATTGTTCTATATAAATTATAAAAAATTAAAAAAAAAAGTTTTAGTCATTATTTATTTTTATTATGAGAGTTCCTTATTATCATTACTAGGATAAATTTTACACAACATATTCTTGTACATAAATTTTACTAAATTTTACATAACATACTAGTATAGTATTTGTATATGCAAGAACTAAGAAGACATACATAAAAGTATGAAAAATGTGAAAGAATATATAAACACTCGTGATTTATCATTATTCCTCTACGAATAGATAATTGTTACACTTATATTATCGTTTAGATTTTTAAAATCCTTCAAGTCCTCATGAATAATGTTTTTTATTTGAGGGCAAAATTAATAAAATTAATAATAATTATTGTAGAAGTGTAAAAAATGTAAATATATATATATACAATCACTCATATATAAAAAATGCAAATGCTTTAAATTAAAGATCAAATTTATTCATTACATTCTTATAGGGTCGAGGAGTGTATATGTACAAAATCATCAAAATCAAAGCTAAAATAACCGTTAAATTGTGATTTTTCACTTATAACTGTCGAAAACTTTTGTTCCGTTACGTAATCTCTGAATGTTTTTTTTTTAAGTTTGCGATCTCGGAATGTGTACAAATAAGTTTGACGGTTGGATCGTTGAAAAAAGTTTTGTAGAATGCATATTGTGTCAAAACGGTATATTAAACAAACACTTAGAGTTAATATTATACTTCTATTAAGTATAAAATAAGTTTTTGTGGTATCCACTAGTGAAAATACTTTAAATTAAAGATCAAATTTATTCATTACATTCTTATAGGGTCGAGAAGTGTATCTGTAAAAAATCATCAAAATCGGAGCTAAAATAACCGTTAAATTGTGATTTTTCGTTTATAATCGTCGAAATTTTTTGTTCCATTACGTAATCTCTGAATGTTTTTTTTTTACGATTTTTTACGTATGCGATCTTGGAATGTGTGCAAATAAGTTTGACGGTTGGATCGTTGAAAAAAGTTTTGTAGAATGCATATTGCGTCAAAACAATAGATTAAACAAACACTTGGAGTTAATATTATACTTGTATTAAGTATAAAATACGTTTTTGTGGTATCCACTAGTGTAAATACTTTAAATTAAAGATCAAATGTATTCATTACATTCTTATATGATCGAGGAGTGTATCTGTAAAAAAATCATCAAAATCGGAGTTAAAATAACCGTTAAATTGTGATTTTTCGTTATAAATTGTGATTTTTCGTTTATAACCGTCGAAAACTTTTGTTCCGTTACGTAATCTCTGAATGTTTATTTGTTATGATTTTTTACGTATGCAATCTCGAATTGTGTACAAATAAGTTTGATGGTTGGATCATTAAAAAAAGTTTCATAGAATGCATATTGCGTCAAAATAGTAGATTAAACAAACACTTAAAGTTAATATTATACTTTAATTAAGTATAAAAAAAGTTTTTGTGGTATCCACTAGTGTAAATACTTTAAATTAAAGATCAAATTTATTCATTACATTTTTATAGGGTTGAGGAGTGTATCTGTAAAAAATCATCAAAATCGGAACTTAAATAACCGTTAAATTGTGATTTTTCGTTTATAACCGTCGAAAACTTTAGTTCCGTTACGTAATCTCTGAATGTTAGTTTTTTATGATTTTTTACGTATGCGATCTCGGAATTTGTGCAAATAAGTTTGACGGTTGGATCGTTGAAAAAAGTTTTGTAGAATGCATATTGTGTCAAAACGGTAGATTAAACAAACACTTAAGAGTTAATATTATACTTCTATTAAGTATAAAAAAAGTTTTTGTGGTATCCACTAGTGTAAATACTTTAAATTAAAGATCAAATTTATTCATTACATTCTTATAAGGTCGAGGAGTGTATCTGTAAAAAATCATCAAAATCGGAACTCAAATAACCGTTAAATTGTGATTTTTCGTTTATAACCGTCGAAAACTTTTGTTCCATTACATAATCTCTGAATGTTTGTTTTTTATGATTTTTTACGTATGCGATCTCGGAATGTGTAAAAATAATTTTGACGGTTGGATCATTGAAAAAAGTTTTGTAGAATGCATATTGCGTCAAAACAGTAGATTAAACAAACACTTAGAGTTAATATTATACTTCTATTAAGTATAAAATAAGTTCCACTAGTGTAAATACTTTAAATTAAAGATCAAATTTATTCATTACATTCTTATAGGTCGAGGAGTCTATCTGTAAAAAATCATCAAAATCGGAGATAAAATAACCGTTAAATTATGATTTTTCGTTTATAACCGTCGAAAACTTTTGTTCCATTATGTAATCTCTGAATGTTTGTTTTTTATGATTTTTTACGTATGCGATCTCGGAATGTGTACAAATAAGTTTGACGGTTGGATCGTTGAAAAATGTTTCGTAGAATGCATATTGCGTCAAAACGGTAGATTAAACAAACACTTAGAGTTAATATTATTATACTTCTATTAAGTATAAAATAAGTTTTTGTGGTATCCACTAGTGTAAATACTTTAAATTAAAGATCAAATTTATTCATTACATTCTTATAGGGTTGAGGAGTGTATCTGTAAAAAATCATCAAAATCAGAGCTAAAATAACCGTTAAATTGTGATTTTTCGTTTATAACCGTCGAAAACTTTTGTTCCGTTACGTAATCTCTGAATGTTTTTTTTTCATGATATTTTACGAATGCGATCTCGGAATGTGTACAAATAAGTTTGACGGTTAGATCGTTGAAAAAAGTTTTGTAGAATGCATATTGCGTCAAAACAGTAGATTAAACAAACACTTAGAGTTAATATTATACTTCTATTAAATATAAAATAAGTTTTTGTGGTATCCACTAGTGTAAAGACTTTAAATTAAAGATCAAATTTATTCATTACATTCTTATAGGATTGAGGAGTGTATCTGTAAAAAATCATCAAAATCGGAGATAAATTAACCGTTAAATTGTGATTTTTAGTTTATAACCGTCGAAAACTTTTGTTCTCTTACGTAATCTCTGAATGGTTGTTTGTTATGATTTTTTACATATGCGATCTCGGAATGTGTACAAATAAGTTTGACGGTTGGATCGTTGAAAAAAGTTTTGTAGAATGCATATTGCGTCAAAACGGTAGATTAAACAAACACTTAGAGTTAATATTATACTTGTATTAAGTATAAAATAAGTTTTTGTGGTATCCACTAGTGTAAATACTTTAAATTAAAGATCAAATTTATTCATTACATTCTTATAGGTCGAGGAGTCTATCTGTAAAAAATCATCAAAATCAGAGATAAAATAACCGTTAAATTGTGATTTTTCGTTTATAACCGTCGAAAACTTTTGTTCCATTACATTAATTAAAAAACTATTAAAGACTTTAGGTAAGCGAAAATATACTTAAAACAAAATTGCGTTTTTATGTTTTGGATATGATAATATGGAATGTATATACTTATTTAGTATTATGTTTTTCATTTGATTATTTATTGGTTTAAAATATATTTTCCTTAACGGGTAACGAGTTGGGTCATATTACCTGTTAATATTATCGGGTCGATTTTGGGTCGGGTCATTTTACCGGTTTATTTTAACGGGTGTTACACGACACGACCCGTTAAGATATCCGGTATGACACGAAAACGACACGAACACGAAAAACACGACACGAATGCCATGTCTAGCAGCTACCCATTCTACCTATCTTCCTAAAGAAGTGAGCTTCTGAGATGTGAATAGACAGCATGGATTTTGCTTGAATTTAATATACGTAAAAGTGAATGGCCAAACAAACTATAATCCTGAGACCGGACCACCTGTTATGGAAAGATCCATGCATAGTATAATCACATGCCTAGGGCTGGCTAGGAGTGAGTATTGGGACCATATATACATATATACAGACTTTTCTCTCCTGTGCACCAAGTCATGTGTGCATGAACCAGTTCAATCTAATGATGCCATAACCATACTCCAACAACAGTCTACAATGCCACAATTACACAATAACGATACTACAATAATACAACGACAAAACCGCCATGGGTTACGCATCACCCGACTTTACTATTGATGTTATACAATATGTCATTATGGTGTCAGATTGTTGTTGTTGTAGTGTCATTATGGCATCGTTAGACCCAACCGGATCAAATGCAACCATGCACACAAAATGCATCTTGAAGAACATGTTGATACTGTTTTTAGATACACCAAGTTGCGCTCTTTTCTCCAAACCCAAGAAATATATCTCTCTTGGTATAATGTGACAATGGAAGGAAATTAAACCATGAGTAAATTGTAGCAATGGTCTCTCAACTTTAATCAAATTGAAGCTATGGTCCCTCAACTAAAAATTCATTACCATTGGTCTCTCAACTCATCAAAATGTGTTGCTATGGTCCTTTTCATCAACTTCATTAGTATTTTGTCAAAATAAGTTATGTTGGAAGGATCATTGCTACAATTGGGGTTCCTCTACTCATCAAAACGTGTAGCTATGGTTATTTTCGTCAACTTCGTCAGAATTTTGTCAAAATGAGTTATGTTTGAAGGACCATTGCTACACTTGGGTTAAAATTAAGGAACCATTGATTCAATTGGGTTAAAGTTGAGGGACCAATGGTAATGGATTTTTAGTTGAGGGACCATAGTTGTACATTTTGATGAATTGAGGGACCAATGGTAATGGAATTCTAATTGAGGGACCATTGCTCCAATTGAGTTAAAGTTAAGGGACCATTGCTACAACTTACTCTTAAACCATAGCCTTAAAGATTAGAATTCAACTAAAAAACCTTTAAAATTAATTCGAAAACTATAATCTAGAAGAAAGTATAAGAAAACTCAAGCTTATGACTGAATAATACAAAAATAACAAAATTACGAACAAATTATCGGGTTTTTATCACAAATGGTCATTGAAATTGACCCACACCATCAGGATAGTCCATGAAATTGAAAATTGAGCAATGTATTCCTAGAAAATAGGTGTTGCAAATCAATGTAGTCATTTTGTCATAATTTTGTGAAAAATGGTGACACATAAATGGGCCCCATAAGTCCTTTTTTTTTCTTTTTCTTTTGTCACAAATAATCCCTGAAATTTAAAATTGATCAATGTAGACCTAAAAATACGGCTTCGAGGGACATCTCATTGAATTGAACAATTACAAGAAGGTGATAGATTCCTTATTGTGCATTCATGTATCTTCACACTCATACATATGAACCCGAATATTACACTATTAGGCCCTGCAATCTCATTGAGGGCTTTAAGGTGAAACTGAAGTTCATATCTATAAATATAAGATAATTATATGCCTTATGTTTAAGAACTATTTGCATGCTACAACCAGAAGCTTTGTAACATTTGACATGTTGTATAAGCATCTATACGTTTAAGCTTCTTGTATAAGCATCTATACGTTTAACAGACAAGCACCTATATATCCATCACTTTCCAAATGGCTAGGAACTTTATTTAAAGACTGAAGTGACTATGGAATGCAAGTCTCCCTGCCCTAATCTTGTTTAGGACATTGCTACCATACTTTCAATCTTATGGACTCATTCATAGAATTATTTTTATAATATAAAGCCAAACTCATGAATCCCTGTGGGAGGACTGAAAGAGGACGTTACAGGCTCTTTTATATGAATAAATCTTGCTCATTTATTTGTTAATTAATATGTAGTTATACAAAATTGGCTTTTAGGGCACAACTCCAATATTGCCCCTAAAATGGGTGGACTTGCTCTTAGGATGGTAAAGGAGTTAACTTGCCCTTACTATTCACTCTGATTAGTACTTGCCTTTGTGCACTTCCACTCATTGGGCAAGGGCACGGCGATTTCCATTCAAAAATATTTTATTTTTATTTTTTGGGTTGCTTTGTTGACCGTGTGTTTAAGTTTGTTTAAGTGTGAAACTTTGTAAGTTTGTTCTTTGAAAGTAAAATGATTCTCTAACTTCAATACTTTATTCCAAATACAAGGCAAAAGTAAAGCATTACAACAAACATAATTAATTAAAAATTAAATGTGAATTCTAGCATAACCAACTACAATATTGAAACAATATTATTCTTAGTAGCCTACAACCTAGGAGATACAATTAGTAGGGCTAGGTCCATTGATACATCCCAACTTGGAATGTTCACGTGTCCATCTGAATCGTGATGTGGTAGCTGATACCTGGAGGATGACGAAGCCATAAAGTAAGGTTGATGTGTAAAAGTGAGAATAAATTTAAACTTTTAATAAATAAACCAAAGTGCACAACGTGATTGGGTGGTAACCCTTATTACAAAACGTGAACTTCAGAGCATAGTGCAAAAAGATGAAAATGGTCTCATCCGTAAAGGATGATTATTTAATACATAAGCAACCTACTTTGACCAAAGAACAGTCAGCTACTTCCAGTGAAACCTCGTACTCCCACGAGCTCATTCTCTCCGTCCTGGATGGGTGGAAAACAAGGTGAGTAGGCCTAGAAAATAAAGTTTTATGAAACCTTTTTGAAAACGTGTAACCCCTCGCTATAAAACAAGTATATGATTTCCCAAAGTAATGAGTTAAGGGATATAGAGTTCTACTACAAAATATCACATCAACAACTCAAATCGCTATCATAAAATCACAGTTATGAAAATCATTAAAAATCACGGCTATGAAAATCACTGCTCATTATCTAAGTAAGTAGCTGCATGAATACTCTGGGTGTAGGTTTTACGTTCTAGTATTACATCACGTGAAGTTGGCACTACGCGCATCAGATACGAGTCTAATCAACAAACCTAGGGATATGTTGGCACCTTACTCTGGATCCAAAACGAACGTAAATGGTACATGTGAACATACACATGAAGCCCAAAACAATACAACTAACTAATAAACACCGTCAAAACATGTCACAATGAGCAGATATAATAAATAAAGATGTCATGCCACATTTTTATACTCACAGTTAGTAAAAACATAAAGTGTAGAAAATCTACTAATAAGATAAACATGGCATGTCACATCAATTATGTAAGAAAACAGTTATGCAAAAAATTACATATATATATATATATTTAAAATCAAAAGACCCACTCATTGGTATGTCGCAGGGTTGTAGCAGCCTAACCTATTTTGCCTGCGGTACTCCTCTAGATGGTCCTCTCTTATATACGAAATTACTATATAATCATTAAACTAATAATAATTGATGCAAAACACCTAATTTCCCCCTTAGTTTGCTGAAAAATGGAATTTAGAGACAATTGGTATTGAATTTGGAAAAACAAAGTGTGGAAACCAAATCAGTGTGTCGAAATATCCTAGGAAACGTCCCAGGGGATTTTTCAAAAAAGTCAACTTTGGTCAACTAACGATCAACAATCAATTTTAATGGAATATTCAGCTGCCTAATGGAATATTCTGTTAAAGTCAACGGGATATACCTTAGAATATTTCATCCAAATTCTGAAATGGATTTGGGTCGGATTCAGTTTGGTTTGTTGTAGATTTTCGTCGAATTTTTTGGGAAAAATTCTAACGCTCCGTTCAAGGCCATTTCATAACCAAAATTTGCCCATTTATCAAAACGAAGCTTAGGACAAGAAGAATACGATTATACCTATTTCAAGGCCAAAAGTTGGTTGGAGATCATCAGAAAAAGACCTGAAAATGACGGCTCGAGTTGGAGTTCTTCATTTTCGTCAGTTTTAAAGTGGATTTCAGCATGCAAGCTCAAATGCACGGCCTAGGGGTTGTGGGAAGTCATCATACACCTTTAAATTCGACCACATCAACAAGGTTTGGTTGGGTTTAGCTTGGAAAAAAAATCCTACAACTCGTCGGAAAACATGGTGGGTTAGGAAATCGTCTATGCGTTCACCAAAACATGCATGCATGCATGAAATCTCACTAGAACTTGAAGAAACCTTGAGAAAGAAAGTCAAAGCTTATCAAGATAGAAGTGGTTTGGTTCATTGGTTATGTTGAGATACATAACGAAAAGTTCATATTTTTCCCAAGCTAGCCACAACCACAAGTTTTTGGACGAGTTGTAGAGATCATTAGGAAGCTTTTGGGTGAGTTTGTGCAATTTTTGGGAGTGGTATGGTGGTTTGGTGCTTGTGTCCGAGAGGGAGAGAGTGACAAGAGATCCGCGAGAGAGAAGGTTGAGAGATGTGAGAGAGAGTTTAGGGCGTGTTTACTAATCGAGATTGTAATCGAGAGAAACGGAATTGCACATTTCCCAATCCATTTCAACGTTTACTAGCAATTAAGGAATCAGAATTTCTATGAGGACCACCCAATATCAGGAATTCAATTCCAGAATTGCCCGGAATTGGATTACCTCTATAGAGGTAATATTTGAGTTTCGGGTAGAACACTCCATCATGAATCAAATTTTTGTACCCAAAATACCCATGTATACTCCTAAAACACCTATACCTTCATAAAAACCAAAACTTTTCAATTGGGCAAACCAAAACACCATATTTTTATCTTTCCCAAATAGCCAAACATTCAAAGTTTCGTGTTGTTTTCAGAAAACCAAGCCCCTCTACGTTCACAGCACCCAACAAAAACAACAAGAGAAGAAGACGATGATGAAGAAGAAGAGAAAGCAGTGAACCTGAAGCAAATTATCGGAAGGGGAAGAAAGCCCACGTAGCTACGGTGACGCAAGAAAATGCAGAGCCTTCATGTTCTCTCTCTCCTCTTTCTCTTTCTCTCACTATCTCTCTCCTTTGTGTGTGCAAAGCAGAATATGGAACAATGATGATATAGAGAACCCATGGGTTCTAGAAAGCTGTTGGGAAACTTATTTCTGTGCAAAAAAATGCACCAATATTTTCCAATGGTGTCAGCCAACCAATATTTTCCAACGGGAATTGTTAATATTTTAATAAAACCATATATATATATAAATATATATATATATATATATATATATATCTGTGTGTGTGTGTGTATGCATGTGTGTGTGAAATTGTTAAAAATTTATGAATTTTTTTATTATTTAGATTAAGGGTATTTTAGTAATCATATTAATTTTCATTCCAATTCAGGTGAACTGGTAAACAAATTATATGAATTTTGTTTCATTTTTACTCCGATTCCAGAACATTTAAGTAAACAGCTTCAACATGAATTTGATTTTTACTCATCCTCAATTCAATTCCTCCTCGATCCAATTCCTCTATTTGATTATGGTTACATAAACGCACCCTTAATGGGTAGAGAGAAAGTGATGGAGTGTTATCATGGAATTGATGGTTGAGTGTAATGAGAGAGAGAGAGAGAGAGAGAGAGAGAGAGAGAGAGAGAGAGAGAGAGAGAGAGGGGAGAGAGCCGGCTAGAAAAAAAATGAGAGAGTGATGGTGATGGGTGTAAGTTGATGGAACAAGTAAGGGATTTTAAAACCCAAACAAATCATTTTTTGTTATTGCCACTTGCATCACATTAACCCAAATAGTTAGTACATGCAATCATTCTCTATGCACGAAGGCAGATTTCAGTGTTCCAAATAGGACTCATGCATTGGTGCGTGCTACATGGGAAAGTTCCAAGTTTTGAATTTCGTCTCAGGTATTTTTTTTCTTCACAATTTTGAACATAACTTGTTTGTTATAATTCTGAATTAAGTTCTGTCTATGGCCATGTGTTCAAAAAAATAAGTACTGTTCAAAAGTAGTAAAATAAGAGTGGTAAAGTGAAAGGAAAATTGAGGTCCACATGGAAGGCTTGCGTGGTGTGACGACCCATCCCTAATTTTCTATGTAATTTCTCCCCAAGTATGTGATTTGACATTCATGTCCTTGTTGGCAAGTGGCGTGAATGTATTTATTCCTTTTTTTTTAAATTGTTTTTCTCGCTATCATGATTAAACTGTGATTTCATCTGTACAAACCTTGTTGATAAGGCACAATAGATTTCTTGTGATTTCATTTGTACAAACCTTATCCATTTTTCTTCTTAAAAAGGGTGATCTGTACCTTACACTTCACCACCAATCATTTCAGTTCCTCAAATCCCTCACCCAATAAACTCTCCCTCTCTCCTTCTTTTTGGACCAATCAAAAACCTTTTTTTTTTCTCTCTCTCTCTCTCTCATCTTTTCCATCTCTCTCCTCATTTTGTAACTCTCTCCTCTCTGCAACTGCAAGGACCTTCACAACCACTCACAAATCGAGTCCAAATACACCATAATCATGATCATCTGGTCCTCATGATCACAAATATACCAACCGATTCTCTAATGGTTGAGTTTTAAGTGGTCAACGCATAGCGACTCGGTAGCTCCAACCCGGTCGAGTTGGCATCATCTTGATCCCGGTAGAGTTACAAGGTTTTAGGATGTGAGGAAGCTTCTACTCAACTCCCTATGGCCATTAGACTAGTTTTGGAGAAGCGTTAATGTCGAATCAAGCATGTTCAAGGAGTTGAGCTTTTGGCCCAGACTTTCGAGCCATTTTCAGGCCATTTCCCATCCACTTTTGGACTTTTGGAAGGTACAACTTTGTTCTACTGTTCACGAGCTTCATTTCCATATAAATTTCGTGAAAAATGGTTGAGAAATGAGCAAGATATTAAGGTTTAAAATTTTACCCAGAAACCGACGAAGATTTTCAGTTTCCAGCGAGTTTAGATGGCGGCGACTGGCGACGACCCATCGGATAAGACAACGAATATTCCATCAGACATGACAAAATATTCTAACGATGTCAGGTAACACTGTTAACGTGACAAAATATTCTAACGATGTCAGGTAACACCGTTAACGTCCGTTAACTGTTCAACGGAATATTCCATCAAGTCTGATGGAATATTCTTGGATTCCATAGCTTCTACCGCGCACGTGCTAGCGCGTGTGGTTGTGGGTTAGGCAGCGCGTGAAGGCACATTCGTGACTTCGAGTAGAACATTTTCTTATATTCAAACCTTCCGTTTGAGCAAATTATGGGAAGTTTTTCCTAACTTTTATGTATATGTGTTAGTTAGTTAATTTTTATTAGTTGTATCACATATATGGGAGACTTACCCTGAGGACATACGTGGACAAGTGAGTAGGGGGCTACGATCCTACGACATACCAATGAGTGGACATTTTGTTTTCATATATATATATATATATTGTATAGTTTCCACAAATACTTTTAAGTTGATTTATGCATGTTATGCCACATTTTACTTACTTTAAAAATAATGTCATGGTGGTTGAGATTTATATTTGATCATGGCATATTCATATGCATTTTACCTGATCATAAATATTATGTTATTGTGTAATGCCAAGTCATTCTACAGGACGCGCGTGTAAGTTCAAGTGAGTCTTTTGTGTTGTTTGGAATGATTGAATTGTATGGCATGCCTATATTCATATAGTTCTCTCATCATTGCTGCACCAGTGTTAGTGCTCACCCCGTCCTTCACGTGATGTTCATTTTGCACCCCACGCTCGCCTTAGATCCAAGTAGGTGCTAGTCTTGTCGTATAGGTCACATTAGGCGACTCCAACTCATAGGTGACATGCATAGTGCTTGTCTTCACATGATCGTAGCACTAGAGCATATATTATTATTAAACCTAGTCCTGTCGTACATGTCACATTAGGTGACTTCGACTCATGTGTTAGCACAGATGGATGAGCAATAGGTGCAGTCCTACATGTCATATTAGGTGACTCCGATTGTGTGCTAGTATAGATTGTTGAACACATGATTATATTCATATTGTCGTTGAGATGTTCTGTTGTGGCATATTCCTGAATTTATTGTTGGCATGCATTTGATTTCATACTTATACTTAGTATGATTTCTGAAAACTATACTTGTTTTACAGTGAGGGGTTAGTATGTTCAGAAAACAAATGGATTTTGTTTGTACCATACTTGACCAATCCCGAAACTACCGAGCACCGGCCAACGCTATACTGTCAAGGACCCAGAAGAGTTCCCCTCCGACCAGGAGGCCAATCACTACTCGACACGTGTAAAGATTAGAAGCCAATCAGAGCGCAGCACGTGTCGACATCAAGAACCAATCATAACATGACACATGTCAATGTGACAAAGCTACAAGTTTTTCTATAAATAGGGGTCATTCCCCCACAATATTGGCTAATGCCATTTGTGTTAAATCATTCACAAGAACTCACTAAATTGAGAGCTTGATCCTTTGTACTTGTGTAAGCCCTTCACTACTAATAAGAACTCCTCTACTCCGTGGACGTAGCCAATCTGGGTGAACCACGTACATCCTGTGTTTGCTTCTCTGTCTCTATTCATTTACGTACTTATCCTCACTAGTGACCGAAGCAACCAAGCGAAGGTCACAAAACCTGACACTTTCTGTTGTACCAAAGTCTTCGCTGATTTTGTGCATCAACATTTGGCGCCGTCTGTGGGAAACGACACTTATTCCTACTCTCTTCAGCTGTGTCAAGCTGGTTTCTATCATTCGTACACTTTCTTTTGATCAGGCATCTCTCTCCAGCATGGGAAGCGAAGGAAGCCACAGCACACAGAATGACACCCCCCTTGCACATAGTGCGAAACAACGAAAGAAGGAAGGAAAACGAGTTCTTCTTCAAGCTAAAGTCGATGAGTTGGAAGCTCAGAACAACAAGATAGCAATGAGGAATGAGGTCCTCCAGGAGCAATATGAGAAGCTTTTCGAGACACTTCACGAAGCTAGGCAAGCTCAGACACGGGAGCTTGTTGCCCCCGTGGAAGTCAACCATCAACTGGGTGCCCTCCAACCTGGAGGGTCACATGCATTCGACATAGATATCCCTGATAGGGAACAAATTACCCCTCGATTTGATAATCAACATGAGGCTTCTCTTAACCCAGTTGCTTCGACCCGAACCATGAGAAGCGGAGGGAGACACCTCTTTGCTGAAGGGGCAGAAGGATCGAAAGCCGTCTTTCGCGATTGTCGGGATTTCCTGAAGCAACGTCGAGAGAATTCCATCCATATAAGCTCAAAGATCAATGACCCAAGGATTTCTGAGAGACTCGGTCCCCTGCCACGGCCCGAGCCGGCCACCAACTTGGGGAAGGTGCAACAAGTCCTAGAGAGACATGAGGGTACAGGGGACTCAGAGGTGTTCCGACAGACATACCCTGGAAGCCAGTACAGCGAGTCCAGGGAAAAATCACATGCCCTTGATCAAACCTTCCTAATTCCAAGAGGAGATGGAGATTTACGAAAGAAAGCTCCAGTGGCACATAACTCCGCTCAGGACCCCCTTGTCCTACAACTTCTTGAGGAAGTAAACAAGTTGAAGGCTGAACGTCAGGCTGAAATACCTGACTGGAACCAACCCAGGCCTGGCCCTCTTACAAGGAGGATCCTCAACACCCCCCTTCAAGCAAAGACAAAGCAGAAGCTTGGCTTGCAACTTTATACTGGAAAAGAGGACCCGATTGAGCACCTTAACCTCTTTGAGTCCACCATGGCATACCGGATGCACACCGACGAAGAGCGATGTCTTCTCTTCCCCTCCACCCTCTCTGGCGTAGCTCTAAATTGGTATTGTCGTCTTACACCTGAGACGGTAGACTCATTTGAGGAATTGAGGAAACTATTTGTTTCCCAACACATTTTCCAAACCGATCGCTTGCACTCTGCAGATGACCTGTACATTATCCGCCAGAGGCCAGACGAGTCATTACGTATGTATGCTGGCCGCTTCAGCCATGAATACTCCCGGTGTGCCGAGGCAGACGACAAGACTGCCCTCAAAGCCTTCACGGCAGGCCTACGTGATTGTTTCTTTAAATACATGATCAATGCCAATACTTGGAAGACTTACTCTGAGGTGATGGCGCAGGCTTATAACCATGCCTCCGCCGAGGCAAAGACATATCAGGAGAAACCCCCTCACCCAACGCCATGGAGGAAGAACTAGCAATAGCTAAAGTTTGACGGTTGGGAAGATCATCCAATGTTTCTCTAGTACAGGACTCTAACAAAGACCCTGAAGACTCCGACATTGCAGACTCAGACTTAGAGCTAAAGCTAGAAGAGCCCTCATCACTAGAACTTCCAGGCTCTGACATCTACAATAAGAAGAAACAAATTCTATCACTACATGCATGATCAAAACATAAGGAAGTTCCTATATTACCCACAGGAAGATGGTGCAAAGCGATGCCGGAACCCTTCTCAATCAGAAAGCAATCCGTCTTCCACAGTCACTACAAAACAAGCAAATGAAGACCGTGTCAAGCGCCAAAAAAAAAAAAAAAAAAAAAAAAAGAAAACAGCTTCATCCAAAAAGCTTCACCCGAAAAGCTTCACCTCCAAAACTTCACCCAAAAAGCTTCATCCAAAAAGTTTCACCCACAAAGCTTCACCTAAAAAAGCTTCACCCAAAAAAAAAAAAAAAAACTTCACCTCCAAAAAGCTTCACCCACAAAGCTTCACCTAAACAGCTTCATCCAAAAAGCTTCACCCGAAAAGCTTCACCTCCAAAGCTTCACCTAAACAGCTTCATCCAAAAAGCTTCACCCGAAAAGCTTCACCTCCAAAACTTCACCCAAAAAGCTTCATCCAAAAAGTTTCACCCAAAAAGCTTCACCTAAAAAAGCTTCACCCAAAAAAAAAAACTTCACCTCCAAAAAGCTTCACCCAAACAGCTTCACCTAAAAAAGCTTCACCCACAAAGCTTCACCTAAACAGCTTCATCCAAAAAGCTTCACCCGAAAAGCTTCACCTCCAAAACTTCACCCAAAAAGCTTCATCCAAAAAGTTTCACCCAAAAAGCTTCACCTAAAAAAACTTCACCCAAAAAAAAAACTTCACCTCCAAAAAGCTTCACCCAAACAGCTTCACCTAAAAAAGCTTCACCCACAAAGCTTCACCTAAAAAGCTTCACCCACACAGCTTCACCCAAAAAAAACTTCACCCGAAAAGCTTCACTTAAAAAAGCTTCACCTACAAAGCTTCACCTAAAAAAGCTTCACCTACAAAGCTTCACCTACAAAGCTTCAACACAAAACCTTGCTCCAAATAAACAAATTTTGTTCACAAAACCCAAGATGCCCTTGAACTTGTACAAAAACACTTGGGTAAACATAAACATTTTTTGTTTTACACCCACAAGGGCCCAAAATTTTCCTTCTTATTTATTCACTTATATATGTTCCCAAACATATTATAATAGATCCAACAACAAGCCAAAGTCCCAAGTTTCATAATGGACAAAAGTACAAGCAATTCATCAATAATGAAGGTGCTACAAAACTTGGAATCTGCCCCAAAATAGAAATCCAACCCAAGAGACTTTTTCTCTCTCTCCCTCTTCCGCCTCCTTTCATCTATCAAATTTCTGCAACCTCTGCTCTTCTCCAATGGAGCTGAATTTTGGACACCCTATAGTTTTTGAGCATATGAACAACTTTCAAGAAGGAACCATTTCTGTTTGAGCGACGGAAATTGAAGTGTTGAAGCTCCAAACATGACAGTCGGATTCTTGCAGATTTCGAAGCTGCTGTGATGTTTCGAAGATCTGGAAATATTTAACCATTAGTTCATTCTGAATTTTTGATATGTTATGAAAGAGACAATGAGGAACAACTTCAATGAAGAAAGCATGCTGATCTGAACAATAGAAAATGGAGTTTTGAAGCTCACAACAAATCTGACAGGTTGACAGAAAAATAATAACCAGTCATTCATCATACCTGAATTTCTTGAGTTATACAGCTCCGAGGGATCTCAAATTTGGATATGTTGTAGTTCACAAGCTGAGGAACAACTTCAATGAAGAAAGCATGCTGATCTGAGCAAGAGAAAATAGAGTTTCAAAGCTCACAACAAATCTGACGGGTTGACAGACAAATGATAAACAGTCACTCATCATACCTGGATTTCTGGAGTTATACTGCTCCGAGGGACCTCAAATTTGGATATGTTGTAGTTCACAAGTTAAGGAACAACTTCGATGAAGAAAGTATGTTGATCTGAACAAGAGAAAATGGAGTTTCGAAGCTCACAACAAGTCTGACAGGTTGACAGAAAAATGATGAACAGTCACTCATCATACCTGAATTTCTGGATTTGTACTGCTCCGATGGATCTCAAATTTGGATATGTTGTAGCTGACAAGGTGAGGAACAACTTCGATGAAGAAAGTATGTTGAGATGAACAAGCAAAAATGGAGTTTAGAAGCTCACAACAAGTCTGACGGGTTAACAGAAAATTGATGAACAGTTACTCATCATACCTGAATTTCTGGAGTTGTACTACTCCGATGGATCTCAAATTTGGAGATGTTGTAGTTCACAAGATAAGGAACAACTTTCATGAAGACGACTTTGCGATCTGAGCTATAGAGAATGGTGTTATCTTGCATCCACTCAGGCTGATTAGTGGAAACGAAAAGCAATTCCACCAAAGAAAAGATGAAAAAGAGAGAAAAGCTACTAATTGCACTTGATCTTGTCTAGTCAATAGCATGCAGCATCAAACACACAAAAGTTGGAAATATTTTTAGATAAGGCATATGCGAATGTGTGACATCGAAACAAGGATTCGTTACTTTGACAAATTAGTAACAAGCGAGACACCTCATTCGGCAACTCTCTTCGCCTGAAGACTTGGGGGACTCCCACCATATGCTACTGCACCTTAATACTCGGCAGTCTCACAACCACTCAGTGACTTGGATTTTTCAAGTCTCCAACCGAGAAGTTTTCCTCACTCGGGAAATTAAGGGAACACTACCTCAAACTACATGCTTCACTCACAAAGCTTCAACAATACAGGTTTCAACAAAAGCAAAAATTCAAAGAACTTTATGAAGAAGGCTTTGGTGTATTTAACACAATATATTGAAATGAAGCAAAGCTTATTTATTAATATTTTCGATAAGCCACAAATATGTACATATACATGAGTCAAAATAAACAAACAAAAGGGAGCCTTCACAAAGGTTGCTTAGGGGAAGTCTCAGCAGTCGGTAGAGCCCCAGAAAGAGAAAGCACCGGAGGGTGGTTATCCGGAGCCTCAGTACTTGACAAAACCCCAGAAGGAGGAGGCATTGGAGGTTCATCATTTGAAGCTTCATTACCAGGTACAGCCCCAGAGGACGAAGGCAATAAATGCCTTTGGAACAAACCCACAAACCGCTGATGATCAAGTAAAACCTTACCATCAGATTCCTTCATCTGGTCAAGCTTCCTCTTCATGTTTGTAGCATAGTCATGGGCGAGCCGGTGCAACTGCTTATTCTCATGCTTGAGCCCTCTAATCTCCTGTTTGAGACTCATCACTTCAGCAGCCAATGATTCAACTTGGCGGGTTCTAGCAAATAGGCGTTGGGCCATATTAGACACAGAACCTGCACACTGAACACTAAGAGCCAGAGAGTCCTTAACAGCCAACTCATCAGACCGTTTGGAAAGTAGTCTGTTATCTTTGGGAGTGAGAAGGTTCCTGGCCACCACTGCAGCGGTCATATCATTCTTCATCACAGAATCCCCAACGGTAAGAGGACCAGTAGGGGATATGAAGGATGGGCGCCATATGTTGTCTGGAGAAGGCGTGGCTGTCTCTTCTCCAAGGTTCAGGTCAAAACGACGGTCGGAGGGTCCAGACATTTTCAAATGTGTTGAAGAAGGAAGAGGTCAGACAAATCAAGATCTTAGAAGTGCAAGAAATGAGCTTCTACTGGTAGAGATTCAGGTGTGCTGTGGAACTTAATGCCAGCCTCTATAAAAATCTGCACTCGACGGAGCTTCAGAAATCGAAGAGGCGTTTGCTTTCTCAAAAGCTGGGTTGCTCAGAGACCACGAGGGCCGATCTCAGAAATCGAAGAGGCGTTTGCTTTCTCAAAAGCTGGGCTGCTCAGAGACCACGAGGGCCGATCTCAGAAATCGAAGAGGCGTTTGCTTTCTCAAAAGCTGGGCTGCTCAGAGACCACGAGGGCCGATCTCAGAAATCGAAGAAGCACCTGCTTTTTCAGCCTCGTCAGCACCTGTCACATGCACAATCAGCTTTGCGAAAATTACGGGCAATCTGTCGAAGATTTCTGGTGAAGTAAAAAGCACGTGAATCTTATTGTTCAATCACCGCTCTCCATATGCACCATCAACTCCTCGGGTACCACATATAACTTTGTCAAAGATCTCTGACAAAGTTTAGGCACGAGAATTTCGAAGTTCCAGCTACCCTACTATTACCCATAAGGGTAAAGGAACAGCACCACTGCTTGACAACTGGAAAGTCCCTATGTGTGTCGACCTCCGTGTTTTGCGGCAAGACAGGTTGGCAAGAACGTCCAACCTTTACTCACATTCGAGAAAAGACTCCCAACATAATTACTTTCTCAAAAATCGGAGTAGCACCGCTTTCCGAATCTCGAGAATCAGATCCTCGACGGGATTGCTTGTTCGAAAACCGAAGAGGCACAACTCTCAGAACTTCGAGAGCCAGATTTCCTTAGATAAAGCTTGTCTGTAATCTTCACACGTAATATCAGCTTTCCAGATACCACATACCACTTTTTCAAAGTGCTCTGACAAAATTAAAACACGTGAAGCTGGCAACTCCCACTACATTGCTGTGACCAAGAAGGGTAAAGGAATAGCATTACTACTTGTTATTGGGAAATCCTTATATACATTGACCTCCCTCCTCAACGGACAGGCAAACCTGCAAAAATGCTCAACCCTTTCTCGCATTCGAAAAGGCACCCTCAACATAACCTCTCGAAATACTCAGCTTTATTTCCCCCCGATAATACCTCAGCAAATAAGCCACACCAAGAACAAGAGTATCTCATATCATCAGGGTCGAAAGCAAGAGTATCCCATATCATGCTTTCTCCCTATCTTTGTCTTTGTCCTTGTCCACACCTGCAGGACAAGGAGAAAGAGAGCAGTCAGTCGGAACCTGAAATCAAACCTCCAATTTGGAACTGACTGCCTGGAGCCTTTGCCTGGTTGCTTACTTAGCATTGCTCTCGAGTACTCATCCTCAACTGCTGTCAAGGTCACGAATTCCACCGGCAAATACCTCATGACAGTTGATCAGATATTGGCTCTTTACACTGAAGCTGCCAAGCGTGGATGAGTCACTATGAAGGAATGTTCTGAATGACCATTTAAATGCAAAGGTTGCACACCACTTCTGCCATGCAAAAGATTGAAGCAGAAGGTTCAACGGTGAGCTGAAACAGATCACTACAGCACGACACCTTTCCATACCACATTCATTATTCCGTCAACAGCAAAAGTATCCCATATCATCAAGGTCGAACGTACTCTAGATTTGATGGACTTGTTTTGACCCTCAAATTTTTGAGTCGGCCTTATACTCTGAAGGGTACCAGAAAACCCTCCAGCACAGTTCAAGAATAAGCCTGTGGAAAGTTACTTCTTCAAAAGCAAAAGTATCTCATATCATCTCTTATCCATTTGCTTCTCCTTATCCTGGCAGTTGAATGAGAGACAAGGAGAAGGAGAACAATCAACCGGAAGCCGAAGTCAAACCTCTGATCCTGGGTTGCTTACTTGGAAGTTTGACTGCTTACCTTGTCTATCACCTCTTTCGGCAGATCTCCTAGCTCGGCGACTTGGGGGACTCCTACTATAGGGTTTGTATCACACTTGACTAAGCCCGAAACTACAACTAAGCTTCAAGTGAAATTGATACATTACCTTGTGCGTCAACATCAGCTAAATACACCATTCCCGGATGGAGGAAAGGTACTTCCAGAGAAGGGCAGATGAAGATCAGACCACACTTCGGTACTTAGAAGTTTCGTGATTACTCAAGGGATTGGATCTTGCAAGTCCCCAACCGAGGAGTTTCCCTCACTCGGGAACTTAGGGGAGCACTGTTTGTACCATACTTGACCAATCCCGAAACTACCGAGCACCGGCCAACGCTATACTGTCAAGGACCCAGAAGAGTTCCCCTCCGACCAGGAGGCCAATCACTACTCGACACGTGTAAAGATTAGAAGCCAATCAGAGCGCAGCACGTGTCGACATCAAGAACCAATCATAACATGACACATGTCAATGTGACAAAGCTACAAGTTTTTCTATAAATAGGGGTCATTCCCCCACAATATTGGCTAATGCCATTTGTGTTAAATCATTCACAAGAACTCACTAAATTGAGAGCTTGATCCTTTGTACTTGTGTAAGCCCTTCACTACTAATAAGAACTCCTCTACTCCGTGGACGTAGCCAATCTGGGTGAACCACGTACATCCTGTGTTTGCTTCTCTGTCTCTATTCATTTACGTACTTATCCTCACTAGTGACCGAAGCAACCAAGCGAAGGTCACAAAACCTGACACTTTCTGTTGTACCAAAGTCTTCGCTGATTTTGTGCATCAACAGATTTTATAAACCTTTATTTTTGTACCCACTTACCCTTCTGTTTTTTTTTCGTCCCTCCAGGTCCTAGATAACTAACCTACTATGTGGCACTCGAGGATTACCCGGTAATTTTGACATATCTCCATTTTAACGTAGGAACTTATCTCTAGTTGTGTAATAAGTACTTCTCTCATTCGACTGCTTTACCCTTATATTATTTATGCTCTGAATATTTGTAGTTTTTGGGTTATAACCACTGTTGTGCACTCATCTTATTAGTTAATTAAGTTCTAGTTCGGTTTTAATTTATTCACATTTTTCTTTCATCACTTGCACTTTTGGTTACGTTACCTTCACGTGACGGCCAGCACGCCTTGATTCTGATCGGGGTGTGTCACGTGGCATCTCATGGGCATTTTAGAAATTTCATTGCTATCGGAAATAAAAACATTAAATTTCAGGATGGGATGTCACATCCATTTTCCCTTGGAACGTATGGAACTCCCTTATCTTCCCTAGAAAACCTTCACTCATGACAATATTTTTTTCGCTTTTCAAAAATTGTTTTGAAAATTAGGAGACATATCGTCGAGGCAGCGGAACATGATATCTCAATCTTTCTCGTCTTGCTTTTCTTGCCTATTTAACTCTCTTTCTCTTGCCTTTGTTTCATCTCTAGCCTTGTCCTACTCGTTAAATAACTTGTCTTGTTCCATATTTAGTGCATGTTGGCAAGCTAATTCGTCAACTAATTTTGACTAATCATTAATCGAAAATTCCCTCTTGCAACTCTTTTCTTAGCAGCCTTCTTACCAATAGGCCTCATGGCTTCTTGGTTTTATGTGAACGATTCAATTGGGGTCTCCAATGGTTCCTTCAATGGCGACTATTCAATATTAGATTCATGAAAATGAGTCTTATTCAACCTAACTTATGGACCACTAGGCAGAACTTTGTACTTCGGAGTATGCTTTGCAATGTTCCAACATTCATGCCTTGTGAATGATTTCTTATTTTCAAGATTGAACACATTTGTACTTGTAGTAACTAAAATAAAAATTGTGAAACAACATAAAGGTCTAAATAATAACATGTTAATTAGATTTTAAGTTTGTTTGTACCATACTTGACCAACCCCGAAACTACTGAGCACCGGTCAATATTATACCGCCAAGGACCCACAAAAGTCTCCCTCCAACCAGGAGGCCAATCACAACGCGACACATGTCAAAATCAGAGGCCAATCATAACGCGACACGTGTTGA